>NC_061068.1:15095702-15249248 GCF_021917145.1 Hypomesus transpacificus | reverse complement strand
CTTTATTTCTCCCTCCCTCCCTCCCTCCCTCCCCTCCCTCCCTCCCCTCCCTCCCTCCCTCCCTCCCTCCCTCCCTGCTCTGAGAGCCCAGTCATATTACTGGTCATAAATGTGGTGTTTACAGTGTATGCATAAATGTGTGTGTGTGTGTGTCCATGTGTATGTGTGTGTTTCCATGTGTGTGTGTGTGTCCATGTGTGTGTCTAGGGTCACTGGGTCACCAACAAACACACAGCAGGTTTTCTGTCGTTCAGGTATAAAACATCTTTATTTCTCCCTCCCTCCCTCCCCTCCCTCCCTCTCTCCCTCCCTCCCTCCCTCCCTCCCTCCCTCCCTCCCTCCCTCCCTCCCTCCCTCCCTCCCTCCCTCCTGCTCTGAGAGCCCAGTCATATTATTGGTCATAAATGTGGTGTTTACAGTGTATGCATGCATGTGTTTATGTGTGTGTCCATGTGTGTGTGTGTGTGTCCATGTGTGTGTCTAGGGTCACTGGGTCACCAACAAACACACAGCATGTGTTCTGTCATCCAGTAAAAAACATCTTTATTTCTCCCTCCCTCCCTCCCTCCCTCCCTCCCTCCCTCCCTCCCTCCCTCCCTCCCTCCCTCCCTCCCTCCTGCTCTGAGAGCCCAGTCATATTACCGGTCATAAAAGTGGTGTTTACAGTGTATGCATGCATGTGTTTGTGTTTGTGTCCATGTGTGTGTGTGTGTCCATGTGTGTGTGTGTGTCCATGTGTGTGTCTAGGGTCACTGGGTCACCAACAAACACACAGCAGTTGTTCTGTCATCTTGTATAAAACATCTTCATTTCTCCCTCCCTCCTCCCTCCCTCCCTCCCTCCCTCCCTCCCTCCCTCCCCTCCCTCCCTCCCTCCCTCCCTCCCTCCCTCCCTCCCTCCCTCCTGCTCTGAGAGCCCAGTCATATTACAGGTCATAAATGTGGTGTTTACAGTGTATGCATGCATGTGTGTGTCCATGTGTCCAAGTGTGTGTGTGTCCATGTGTGTGTCTAGGGTCACCAACAAACACACAGCAGGTGTTCTGTCATTCTTTATCAAACATCTTTATTTCTCCCTCCCTCCCTCCCTCCCTCCCTCCCTCCCTCCCTCCCTCCCTCCCTCCCTCCCTCCCTCCCTCCCTCCTGCTCTGAGAGCCCAGTCATATTACTGGTCATAAATGTGGTGTTTACAGTGTATGCATGCATGTGTGTGTGTGTGTGTCCATGTGTATGTGTGTGTTTCCATGTGTGTGTGTGTGTCCATGTGTGTGTCTAGGGTCACTGGGTCACCAACAAACACACAGCAGGTGTTCTGTCGTCCTGTATAAAACATCTTTATTTCTCCCCTCCCTCCCTCCCTCCCTCCCTCCCTCCCTCCCTCCCTCCCTCCCTCCCTCCCCTCCCTCCCTCCCTCCTGCTTTGAAGTTCCGTCATATTTTTGGTCCTAAATGTAGTTTTTACAGTGTATGCATGCATGCATGCATGTGTGTGTGTGTGTCCATGTGTGTGTGTGTGTGTCCATGTGTGTGTGTGTGTGTCCATGTGTAAGTGTGTGTGTGTGTGTCTAGGTCCACTGGGTCACCAACAAACACACAGCTTGTCTTCTAACATCCTGTACAAAACATCTTTATTTCTCCTTATTTAGTCAGTAAGACACTATTTAGTTCATCACATTCAGTGGGACTGAGATCAAAGACAGGATTGTTGTTTGTCAACAATTAACACGTTAAGGAGAAGCATCACATGTGATCCTGAATAATACAACTGACTATTTTCCGATAAAAACTAGATGACAAACGCTATAATATGGCTTCAAAATGTACAATTAGGAGGCTAACAAGTAACACTAGCAGGTAGTAGCATTGCTACCAGTATTAGGGTTGCTAGGTAACGGAAGCTAACTAAAGCTAGCTAGCTTCCGTTTTGGAAAAAGAACTCACTCTGGTGAGTTGGTAATATTTAGAGATATTAATAATATTTAATATTAGTAATATTTACATCTAAAAGGTTCAAACAAAACAAACATTCTACACACACCAATATTTACAAACACTCTGGGATATCAATTCCAACTGTGTACAGTTCAATCTTCACTGCCATCTATGTGAGCACAGTGTGTGAGAGTGTGTGTGGGCTATTCTACCTGACACAGGGACACTGAGGAGTCAGGATCAACACTGAACCCAGGATAGAGGGGCTCAGTGAATGTGCTGTGGAATGTGTGCAGGTGGGTCAGTGTGTCAGAGGAGACTGTAGAAGGACAGAGTGCCGGCCGGCCAGTCCAGATACACTCCTACTCTGTGGGAGCTGGAGGGGGGGGCAGGTATGGCAGTGATCTTATTATTGTGCCAGGCATAGTAACTGTTATCATCACAGTACAGACTCCAGGACTTGTTATTGTATCCAAGCCCACAGTCATAACCCTCCCCTCTCCTGCTGATTCCTTTATATGTCACTGCTATATGAACCCCTGCTCCTCCACTCCACTCTGCCTCCCAGTAACAGCGCCCAGACAGACCCTCTCTACACAGCACCTGGTCCCAGGTCTCAAATCTCTCTGGGTGATCAGGATACGGCTGCTCCTCCCTCTCTCCTCCATGTCACCTTTCTGTTCTCCTCAGACAGAGAGAGGCGTCTGTATGCTGTGTTTGGGTCCAGTGTGAGCTCACAGGCATCTGATGGGGGAGACCAAGACACAATATATTACTGATCATCATCATTCACATTAGAATGTCTCCCTCTTCCTGCCCTCCCCCTTTCATTCTCTCCCTCTCTCTCTCTTTTTCTGTTCCTACCTCTCTACCCTGCTCTCTGTCCCTCCTCCATTCCTCTCTCTCTCTCTACCCTTCCTCTCTCTCTCTCTACCCTTCCTCTCTCTCTCTCTCTCTCTCTCTCTTTTTCTGTTCCTACCTCTCTACCCCTGCTCTCTGTCCCTCCCTCCATTCCTCTCTCTCTCTCTCCCTCTCATTCTGTTCTCCCTCATATGCTACCTCTCTCCCTCCACATCACTCTCTCCATCATCCCTCATCTCCTTCCTGATACGCCCCCATCACTCCATCTTTCTAGGGAGGAGGGGAAGATGGGAGGACAGCAGAGGGGAGCAGAGGGAGGAGAGGAAGAGGGGGGGAGAGGGAGGAGACATAGCACACACAGACGTAAACAGTATTGAATTAATTTAATTTATTAATTGTGTTAAATTACTGCTTCTAAAAGAAGTGTTTACATTGTTTGTTGGTGTGTCTATTTCTGACAGTGTCCAAGTCACTAATGGTATTGTCCCTTGTATGACCTTGTGTACTAGAACCAAGTAGCAGTCAATACTCACATTTCCTTCAAGGCCAGGTTTGATCCTGCACTCTCCACCATGATCCACACTGCAGGGATAAGCAGAGGAATGATGAAAATACACTTCACCTGTTGATAAGTGACTTAGCAACTGACCTTCTAAGTAAACATGTTGTTTCTCTCTTATCATCAGAGGTGTATTCCAGAAAGCAGGTTTTACTAACTCTGAGCCTAACCCTGAACTCTGACTTGATGAACCCTTGATGAGATGGGAAGCTCAGAGTTATCGCTTCCAGAGCCTAAAACGACGACCAGAAGGGAGCAAATCAAACTCTCCGAAAAGTGGGTGATCACACATTTTAAACTGCCTTGATCACCCACTTTCCGGAGAGTTTGATTTGCTCCCTTCTGGTCGTTGTTTTAGGCTACCTAGGTTAAGAACTGGTCGTGCCAGAGATTCTTTCATTCCTGTGGCTATTAGAAACCTAAATTCACTTGGCCGACATCATGATGTTTTTAAAATTATCGATTTATTTCCTGCCAATGGCCATTACTGTCCCTTGGACCCTGTCATGGGGTTTGGGGGAAGGATTGTTGTTTGTCCCCTCCACTCCCTCCCCCCCGCTCTGAGAGGTCAGTCCTCCCCTCCCCCCCTCCCCACCCTCCCCTCCCTCCCGCTCTGAGAGGTCAGTCCTCCCCTCCCCCCCCTCCCTCCCTCCCGCTCTGAGAGGTCAGTCCTCCCCTCCCCCCCTCCCCTCCCTCCCTCCCGCTCTGAGAGGTCAGTCCTCCCCTCCCCCCCCTCCCACCCTCCCCTCCCTCCCGCTCTGAGAGGTCAGTCCTCCCCTCCCCCCCTCCCTCCCTCCCGCTCTGAGAGGTCAGTCCTCCCCTCCCCCCCTCCCTCCCTCCCGCTCTGAGAGGTCAGTCCTCCCCTCCCCTCCCTCCCCACCCTCCCCTCCCTCCCGCTCTGAGAGGTCAGTCCTCCCCTCCCCCCCCTCCCTCCCTCCCTCCCGCTCTGAGAGGTCAGTCCTCCCCCCCACTCCACCCTCCCCTCCCTCCCGCTCTGAGAGGTCAGTCCTCCCCCCCCCCCCCTCCCTCCCTCCCCGCTCTGAGAGGTCAGTCCTCCCCTCCCCCCCTCCCTCCCTCCCGCTCTGAGAGGTCAGTCCTCCCCTCCCCCCCCCTCCCTCCCCTCCCTCCCGCTCTGAGAGGTCAGTCCTCCCCCTCCCCCCCCCCCTCCCTCCCTCCCGCTCTGAGAGGTCAGTCCTCCCCCCCCCCCTCCCCTCCCCTCCCTCCCGCTCTGAGAGGTCAGTCCTCCCCCCCCCCCCCCCCTCCCTCCCTCCCGCTCTGAGAGGTCAGTCCTCCCCTCCCCCCCTCCCTCCCTCCCTCCCGCTCTGAGAGGTCAGTCCTCCCCTCCCCCCCCCCCTCCCCTCCCTCCCTCCCGCTCTGAGAGGTCAGTCCTCCCCCCCCCTCCCCCCCCTCCCCTCCCTCCCGCTCTGAGAGGTCAGTCCTCCCCTCCCCCCCTCCCCTCCCTCCCGCTCTGAGAGGTCAGTCCTCCCCCCCCCTCCCCCCCTCCCCTCCCTCCCGCTCTGAGAGGTCAGTCCTCCCCTCCCCCCCCTCCCTCCCTCCCGCTCTGAGAGGTCAGTCCTCCCCTCCCCCCCTCCCTCCCTCCCGCTCTGAGAGGTCAGTCCTCCCCTCCCCCCCCCCCTCCCTCCCGCTCTGAGAGGTCAGTCCTCCCCTCCCCCCCCCCCTCCCCTCCCTCCCGCTCTGAGAGGTCAGTCCTCCCCCCCCCCCCCTCCCCCTCCCTCCCTCCCGCTCTGAGAGGTCAGTCCTCCCCTCCCTCCCCTCCCCCCCCCTCCCTCCCTGAGAGGTCAGTCCTCCCCTCCCCTCCCCCCCTCCCTCCCGCTTTGAGAGGTCAGTCCTCCCCTCCCCCCCTCCCCTCCCGCTCTGAGAGGTCAGTCCTCCCCCCCCCCCTCCCTCCCTCCCGCTCTGAGAGGTCAGTCCTCCCCTCCCCTCCCCCCCCTCCCTCCCGCTCTGAGAGGTCAGTCCTCCCCTCCCCCCCCCTCCCCTCCCGCTCTGAGAGGTCAGTCCTCCCCCCCCCCCTCCCTCCCTCCCGCTCTGAGAGGTCAGTCCTCTCCTCCCCTCCCTCCCTCCCGCTCTGAGAGGTCAGTCCTCCCCCTCCTCCCCCCACCCCTCCCTCCCGCTCTGAGAGGTCAGTCCTCCCCTCCCCTCCCCTCCCTCCCTCCCGCTCTGAGAGGTCAGTCCTCCCCTCCCCCCCTCCCTCCCTCCCGCTCTGAGAGGTCAGTCCCTCCCCTCCCCCCCTCCCTCCCTCCCGCTCTGAGAGGTCAGTACTCCCCTCCCCCCCCCCTCCCTCCCTCCCGCTCTGAGAGGTCAGTCCTCCCCCTCCTCCCCCCACCCCTCCCTCCCGCTCTGAGAGGTCAGTCCTCCCCTCCCCCCCTCCCCTCCCCTCCCTCCCTCCCGCTCTGAGAGGTCAGTCCTCCCCCCCCCCCCCCCTCCCCTCCCTCCCGCTCTGAGAGGTCAGTCCTCCCCTCCCCCCCCCCCCCCTCCCTCCCTCCCGCTCTGAGAGGTCAGTCCTCCCCCTCCCCTCCCCTCCCCTCCCTCCCGCTCTGAGAGGTCAGTCCTCCCCTCCCCCTCCTCTCCCTCCCTCCCGCTCTGAGAGGGTCAGTCCTCCCCTCCCCTCCCCTCCCGCTCTGAGAGGTCAGTCCTCCCCTCCCCCCTCCCCCTCCCTCCCTCCCTCCCGCTCTGAGAGGTCAGTCCTCCCCTCCCCCCCTCCCCTCCCTCCCTCCCGCTCTGAGAGGTCAGTCCTCCCCTCCCCCCCCTCCCGCTCTGAGAGGTCAGTCCTCCCCTCCCCCCCCCCCCCCTCCGTCCCTCCCGCTCTGAGAGGTCAGTCCTCCCCTCCCCCTCCCTTCCCTCCCTCCCTCCGCTCTGAGAGGTCAGTCCTCCCCTCCCCCCCCCCACCCTCCCCTCCCTCCCACTCTAAGAGGTCAGTCCTCCCCCCCCCTCCCCCCCCTCCCCTCCCTCCCGCTCTGAGAGGTCAGTCCTCCCCTCCCCCCCTCCCCTCCCTCCCGCTCTGAGAGGTCAGTCCTCCCTCCCCCCCTCCCCTCCCTCCCCTCCCGCTCCGAGAGGTCAGTCCTCCCCTCCCTCCCTCCCTCCCTCCCGCTCTGAGAGGTCAGTCCCCCCCCCCCCTCCCCTCCCTCCCTCCCGCTCTGAGAGGTCAGTCCTCCCCTCCCCCCCCCTTCCCTCCCTCCCTCCCGCTCTGAGAGGTCAGTCCTCCCCCCCCTCCCCCCCTCCCCTCCCTCCCGCTCTGAGAGGTCAGTCCTCCCCTACCCCCCTCCCCTCCCTCCCGCTCTGAGAGGTCAGTCCTCCCCTCCCCTCCCTCCCTCCCTCCCTCCCGCTCTGAGAGGTCAGTCCCCCCCCCCCCCCTCCCCTCCCTCCCTCCCGCTCTGAGAGGTCAGTCCTCCCCTCCCCCCCTCCCTCCCTCCCGCTATGAGAGGTCAGTCCCCCCCCCCCCCCCCCCCCCCTCCCTCCCTCCCTCCCGCTCTGAGAGGTCAGTCCTCCCCCCCACCCCCACCCTCCCCTCCCTCCCGCTCTGAGAGGTCAGTCCTCCCCCCCCCTCCCCCCCCTCCCGCTCTGAGAGGTCAGTCCTCCCCTCCCCCCCCCTCCCCTCCCTCCCGCTCTGAGAGGTCAGTCCTCCCCCCCTCCCTCCCGCTATGAGAGGTCAGTCCCCCCCCCCCCCTCCCTCCCTCCCGCTCTGAGAGTTCAGTCCTCCCCTCCCCCCCCTCCCGCTCTGAGAGGTCAGTCCTCCCCTCCCCCCCTCCCTCCCCTCCCGCTCTGAGAGGTCAGTCCTCCCCTCCCCCCCCCCCCTCCCTCCCGCTCTGAGAGGTCAGTCCTCCCCTCCCCCCCCCCACCCTCCCCTCCCTCCCGCTCTGAGAGGTCAGTCCTCCCCCCCCCCCTCCCCTCCCCCCCCCTCCCTCCCGCTCTGAAGCGTGAGGTCAGTCCTCCCCCCCCCCTCCCCCCCCCTCCCCTCCCTCCCGCTCTGAGAGGTCAGTCCTCCCCTCCCCCCCCCCCCTCCCTCCCGCTCTGAGAGGTCAGTCCGCCCTCCCCCCCTCCCTCCCTCCCGCTCTGAGAGGTCAGTCCTCCCCTCCCCCCCCCCTCCCTCCCTCCCGCTCTGAGAGGTCAGTCCTCCCCTCCCCCCCCCCCTCCCTCCCGCTCTGAGAGGTCAGTCCTCCCCTCCCCCCCCCCCCTCCCTCCCTCCCTCCCGCTCTGAGAGGTCCCTCCCCCCCCCCCTCCCTCCCGCTCTGAGAGGTCAGTCCTCCCCTCCCCCCCCCCCCCTCCCTCCCTCCCGCTCTGAGAGGTCAGTCCTCCCCTCCCCCCTCCCCCCCTCCCTCCCTCCCGCTCTGAGAGGTCAGTCCTCCCCTCCCCCCCCTCCCCTCCCTCCCGCTCTGAGAGGTCAGTCCTCCCCTCCCCCCCCCCTCCCTCCCTCCCTCCCGCTCTGAGAGGTCAGTCCTCCCCCCCCCCCTCCCTCCCTCCCGCTCTGAGAGGTCAGTCCTCCCCTCCCCCCCCCCCTCCCTCCCTCCCGCTCTGAGAGGTCAGTCCTCCCCCCCCCCCTCCCCCCCTCCCCTCCCTCCCGCTCTGAGAGGTCAGTCCTCCCCCTCCCCCCCTCCCCTCCCTCCCGCTCTGAGAGGTCAGTCCTCCCCTCCCCCCCTCCCTCCCTCCCGCTCTGAGAGGTCAGTCCTCCCCCCCCCTCCCTCCCTCCCTCCCGCTCTGAGAGGTCAGTCCTCCCCCCCCCTCCCCTCCCGTCTCCCCCCCTCCCTCCCCCCCCTCCCTCCCGCTCTGAGAGGTCAGTCTCCCCCTTCCCTCCCCCCTCCCCCCCCTCCCCCTCCCGCTCTGAGAGGTCAGTCCTCCCCCCTTCCCTCCCCCCCCTCCCTCCCGCTCTGAGAGGTCAGTCCTCCCCCTCCCCTCCCCCCCCCCTCCCTCCCTCCCGCTCTGAGAGGTCAGTCCTCCCCTCCCCCCCCCCCCTCCCCCCGCTCTGAGAGGTCAGTCCTCCCCCTCCCCTCCCCTCCCTCCCTCCCGCTCTGAGAGGTCAGTCCTCCCCTCCCCCCCCCCCTCCCTCCCTCCCGCTCTGAGAGGTCAGTCCTCCCCTCCCCCCCCCCCTCCCTCCCGCTCTGAGAGGTCAGTCCTCCCCCCCCCCCCCCTCCCTCCATCCCGCTCTGAGAGGTCAGTCCTCCCCCTCCCCTCCCCTCCCCCCCCTCCCTCCCTCCCGCTCTGAGAGGTCAGTCCTCCCCTCCCCCCCCCCCGCTCTGAGAGGTGACATGAAAACTTCACTTTAGGAGGTTATTCAACATCCTCTAGCCTGCCTTTGGTCCCCTAGTGGCTAGAATTTTCGATAGGTGTAAACCAAGCCCTGGATGTTCTTCTCCCCCTTTGAGAAAATGAAGGCTCAAACGCTCTGTTTCAGACATTTTAGCCACCACTGTTTCCTTAACTTGAGCCAATACAAAGTTGGCCTTGCTGACCGTCTGAAATTAAATTCTGGATCAGTACTCCTTGGTCCAGCTACAAACCTCGGACAAGTAAGTCAACTAACGCTATATCATTTTTTTGCTTACCATATGGTTACCTAGCTTGCTACCCTTAGAATCTGGCTGTAACATTAGCTCTGCAGCCATCAGCTGAGGTACTGTCGCTAATGTAAAGGTAGATAGCATTAAGTATGTGTGTGAATACACATTCTGTAACGCAGTGTTGTACGCTTCGTTGTTATGTGGATAACGTTCTGCTGTTGGTGTTATGGCGTGAGATATCCGCCTTTCCCCACATTGAAATGACTGAGTGTGCAGCTCTGCAAACCAGGGTTATCAGATGAGAATGGGCAAATTCGAGACATCTTACTGCAACGGGTCTACGATCCATTGCGATACATCCACTGTAAACATTAGCGCATGGTGCTGCCTCTCCTCCTCATTTAGCATTCAAAGCTACAGACACAGAAACAGCGCGTTCTGAGGAAAGCTCATTATGGGACTAGGCTACTCGTAGTGGCTATAATTCTGCACCAAGGCTGACTTTCGGGTAAGAGACTTCAGATACAGTATTAGGGGACCACTAAGGCCTATATAAAAGCATCCAAATACAGCATTTCATGTGACCTCTAATCAAAGGTTTCCCTTCGTGCTTTTGGTGAGAAGTCTTAGGAGCTAGCTACTTACCCTGCGTCATGGAGCCGACCAGTTAAATGATTTAGCATTAGCGTTGCTACCAGCATATGCAGAAATTATTTGTTTGTTGTTGTTGATTTTGTGAAGGTGTGAATAATTTTGGATTCATATTTAATATGATAACGTTCTGTGTAACAAATGATCCCCCCCCCCCGCCCCAAATAGATTTCTAATCTGTGGGAAACACTGTCTGTGTTGTGTAATGGTGTTGGCATTTGGCATTCTAATCTGGAAATAGAAATTGTCTGGCGTGCAGGCGAGTATGAAGACATTTTTAGAAAGCAGAAAAACAACTGCAACAGCAAAAGGGGCAATGTTCATTCAGTACATTTCAATGCAGTATATTAATTTGACATTTAACCACACGTCTTACTAGCCTGGCTCTGCCCTCCTACCTACGTACTTCCGCTCAATTTTCTTTTTGCTTCTGTACTCCGTCTGGGCTTTCCGTATATTAGTCGATGTCTCAAGTCAACTTTTTACCATCCAATCAGAGAACAGAGGGAGTGGCTGAGAACGATGATGTTGATGTCGTGTTGATGCCTAGTTTGAGTTGTAGTTCAGTAATGGCGGCGGAGAAAGATACGAGCGAAGCCATTCGGTCCGTTGTGGCAACGCTGCCGAATATCCAGAAGTTAAAGCCGGAGCAAGAACAATCTTTGCTCCCCACGGGGTTCGTTTGATTTTCCAGCTCGCTCTGTTAGTGGTTGTTAGAAAAGATGTAACTGTTATCCTGTTTAAGAATGATTCTGTTTACAGTATTTCGTGTGTGCAAAGAGAGGCCTAACCCCAAATGTGAACTCTGGGTAACACTAGGCTTACGTAAACAAGGGGACCTGGGCTTCACCACTATCTTACTGGAGGCCATTAAAGAGTTAATCATATGGTCAGGATTGCAGGGGTCAGAGAGCGCACACACGCACACACTCAAACACGCACGCACACACGCACGCCAGGTCTATGCAAGGGAGCCAATGAAGAAGAGCAATGGGACATTTGCATGCCTTTGTCTTAGCCAATGACTGTAAAGAGCGGGGTTGCTTAAATAGCTCGCTAGCACAACATGCTAGCAGATAAACTTGTAGCACAATGGCGTGTGATGTTTTTGTCTCCTTGTGGGCCGGCCACAAGCAAAAAAGCTTACTTAACTTGTTCACCGACTGACTGTGCAATGCTTGATAGATTAATATTTCTGACAGTGGTGAAGGAGTTGGCAAAGGCGAACGCTAGCGATTGGTTATGGCAGATCCAGAGTGGCTCTGGGCAGATCCAATAGTTCTAAACTTCAACAGAGTACCCGCCTTCAAGGAAGTTAACGCTTGTCAATGGAGCGAGCCCAGACTCTCTGTACAAATGAACTGTACAAGAGTCGGGTTAGGACCAGGCTAACGTCTTACTACATACTAAATATTCTATTTTTAGTTTATCTTATTTTTACTGCTGCTGGTTTTTCTATAGGCACTAGGGATGGGCATAATTAATCGACGATCGATTATCGATCATTAAGAATTTAGTCGATAACATTATTTGTTCATCGATAAAACTAACGCGTGTTCTGTTGCGTAGTGTGAGTCTTGAAGGATTGCAATGGATTTCGCTATGTGGCAGCAATTAGCTAAACATTTTACCAAATGAAGCCAATGTTTGGAAAAAAAACGCCACAGGCCTACTCAATTACCGGCGAGTTTCCATGTAGCTATTTCAAAAGTAAATATGAAGAGGTCACGGCGAAGTGTAGCGTGAGACCATATTGACAAAAAATTCCTTTGTTCACTGCCAACACTGCAAAGCTGAGTATAAATACAACTCCTCCACGACTCAAATGATGTACCACTTGAAGAACGTACATCCGACCCTGGTTAGTGGCGGTGCATCCTGTTCTTCGTGCTAGCACGGAGGAGCTGCGATGCACAACGAGCAGAGAAAATTACCCAACGGATCTGTAAGTCCATCGAGATGGATATGCTACCCTTAAGTATTGTTGAGGGCGAAGGTTTTTATGAAGCTTTGTTAATTGGCCGGAAAAAAACGAGGGTCAGTTGTGTTTAAACACAGGCTTCTAGCTGTCGGCTCCGCTTCTAGGAGTTACAGAAATAGTTGTTTTTCTTGTAATACCTAGTAAGGGGTCCCATTATCGTCCACCTAGTTCTCGACGCTCGTTAGCAATGTTACCAAAATGTCGTTATACTACAAATTAAAAACGTTAGGCCTATGTCACAGCATTATACTTTAATATATAGATACACACCTATATTATAACATTCCGGTATTGAAATCCAATCCGGATATGCCTAGAAATGTTACTTTCCTGATTTTAGCAGTTAGCCAGGGGGTCCCATTATCATCCACCCAACCACTTTCAATGGAGAATTGTCAGTTTGACGCTGCGGAAGGCAGATGCTACACATACGGTTTGAGAGCGTATTTACACACTCAAATCTCGAAGTAAGAAGCTGTAATTTGGTGTGCAGCATAATAAAATGTGTACATATCGATGCGTTACTTTCTTTCGTTGCTGCTGCATATTTTCTTTAAGAAATTAACGGAAGAAACGGTTGTGGACGATAATGGGGCCCCGAACGTTGGAGATTTAGAGTGGACGATAATAGGGCCCTTTACACTACAGATCTCAATGCGGAAACACACTGTTTTTTCTATTTTCACTGCATTTTAATATAGCCTATAAATTGTGAATTTTCATATAAAAATGTTAATGATTAATCGAAAATCGATCGTTAATTCTCCCGACGATCGATTAAGACAATTTAGTCGAATGCCCATCCCTAATAGGCACACTTGCACTTAGAGATTCATGTTGTTAAAATTGTAACTCGCTAACGACATGCTCTTATGGTTCTTCCCTTTGGCACTTATTTTTTGGTTGTTCACAATGTGTGCTTCTTGTTTTGGCTACCCGCAATGCTTTGGGTCTATCTTGTTGTTATTATCAGTGACCTATGCACTTTGTAAAGCTCTCTCTTGGAAGTCGCTTTGGATAAAAGCGTCTGCTAAATGAATAAATGTAAATGTACTACAGGTGAAGAAAAAAGTAGAATAATCCTATGTGCACAAAACAACTGTCCCAATCTTCTCCTGTTTAATGACTGGGCATTACGAGAAGGAGGGTCCATCAACCTCCACAGCACAGATTAACAGTGAGATGTTCAGTAAATGCCAGGTTAGCTCTGCATGGAAAACTGTAGAATTTCATGTCATCCGTATGTGTTATATGGCTTCAACAACAATCTTCTCTCTCTCACTACAACAGACCCGTCTGTGAATAGCCCCTCTCTCTGTGCACGTGTAACCGGTGTGAACTGGTGAAACTCACTCCTCAAGTATGTAACAGCTCACCGGCGTCAACGAATAGCTAGCTTTTCTTTGGCGTAGTTGGTAGTGGTCGCGCTTGCTGATTCCATTTATTTTTCTTGTTGAAGTCCCCAGCTACATTCACTTCAAACCGACACTAGGACCTAGGTTTGAGCTGAGCTACATTTGACAACGTCTGGTTTTGGTGACCTCTCTTTCTGGAGCTAAAAAACCAGAGATTCCCTCATCTCAGGGTCACTAAACCCGCTTTCTGGAAATACAATTATGATTGTGGCTACAATCATAGTTGAACCATATTGTAGATTGTAGAGTAAAAATGCAGTTTTTAATTGTATCATTATGAAATGCAAGGCCTATTAAACGTAGTTTGATATATGTTCAGTGTTAAGCGACATTGCATTAAGAGGTATATAAAAAACAAACATCTCCTTACTTGAGTTTCTCCAGTCTGCAGTGTGGATCCCCCAGTCCAGCAGAGAGCAGCTTCAATCCTTTTTCTCCTGGATGATTGTAGCTCAGGTCCAGTTCCCTCAGGTGGAAGGGGTTGGACCTCAGAGCAGAGGCCAGAGAAGCACAGCCTTCCTCTGTGACCAGACAGCCTGACAGCCTGTAGAAAGAGGATCAATATAGTGACAGAATCCATCTGGGCCTCCAGAGTGGGTCAGCACAGAGGGGTTCATTTGGCAGGTGCTGTCATAGCTGCACCTCCCCTCATTAGACAGAGTGACCCACATAATCCCACTCATTCAAGACGGGTTCAAGTAGACAAGGTCATTGCGGGTGCACCCACTCAACAATACAAGTTTACCTTTTTGACATTGTTATAAATACAGACAATAAATCTATATATTTGTACAACATGGCTTTTGTATTGGGAATGTTGGGATGATAATACAAAATCGAGGATAAAGAACAAGCAAGTTTGCTCAACAATTCAATCAATTAGCCAATTCCCTGGCCTGAATATGTCCACTATTTGAAACAGTTATCATATTCCAAAGGAAGAAATCTTAGTGCATCTAAACCAGCCAAGATAAATTAGAGTGGGCTATAGGGAAGGGAATTATGCGGCAGATAATATATTCCCCCCCAAAAATTCCCGCATTAAAAACAATACATCATGACAGTTTGCATGATTTGAAATGGTCACTTATTATCACACTGGCATTTAATTATCACTGCAAACTATTACACTGCACTGAACTGTAAGTAAAGTAAAAAATAACAAAACCTGTAATGATCACTCAAATCATTCACATTTTCTATGCTAAACCTAGCAGTCACATGAAAGTGAATGAGGTGAACGAATCCTTTCTGTTTTCTCTACTGAGCCAATGAAACAGTCCCGATGTGCTGCCACGAGAAGATGAACGAATCACTCACTGAGACTACTCGTTACTCCTGAGTCATTCTAAAGATTTGTTTAATATGAAGGAATTGTTCACAAACGACACATCACTACTGGCCTCTTGGTTGACGTGAACATACCACTTTACAATTAATAGACCAAAATAAATAAAAATGGCCATTCCTCTGTATACTGAGGTAGTGACCAAATCATTTAATAAATCTCCCTGTGTGAGTTCATGTTTAAACTGTAGTTAAGCTGTAGTTCTCCTTTAGCTTTCCAGCAGAATAGACAGCATCTATCTTCCACTTTCATAACTGTAGGAGCCATTTGTGTTTCTTATTGGCTTGTCATATTATTTTGGTTAGATAGAACTGTCAGTATATTTTGGACACTGGATGGCAGTCATTGAGGGCACAGGGTTCTATATTTAGGGACACAGGTGACAGGAAGGGGCACAGGTAGAGGGAAGGCACACAGTTCTCACCAGACCAGAGAACACACCACCAAGGACATTGGGAAACCTGGTATGTCAATCTACATTTTACAACTATGCATAATAATGTGGCGACCCTGTACTTCAGGAAGTGGGAAAGAATGTCAGGACATTGTTGGTAGAGTACGGGGGTCACCTTTAAGTTCAGGGGTGACAACAGGTGATATAAGGGGAAGTTTGGGTGGGTTCGGGGCTCTTAAGTTGTGGCTGTTGTAGTGAACCTGTGTCCTACTACTATTAGCAACCGTTGTACTCTATTGTGTCAGCTGTTGTTAACGTGTTCTATTTAGTAAAGAGGGTTAGTTCAGCGTGGGCAAAAGCCTAAATAACTGCCTGTTTATCGAGACAATAAAAGTCTTAACTGAGAAATAGCACGTCTGGTCTCTGGTTTATAACCACCTGTGTCGGGGACGCAACAATAATAACAACTAAACGGCAAATAAGGACAGGAAAATCTGACACATTGTGTCAGCGTAAGATCACTCTTAACTACCTGTGTAAAATGGCAACGATATAGACGTATTGGAAAACTAGAAACATTAAGTGAGAACTCGCCCTTTTGATAGAACTTGAGCTTCAAACGGAAAAAGTGTTTTTGTATTCCACAAAACCTGGCCGCCATCCCCAATCAAGGGACATTGTCGTCACCTGCGCTGGTGTGATTGACGGAGATGGAAACTCTGAAGTTCAACGCGCAGGGAGAGTGTGTACTGGCAGCATCAAGCACGCTTTACGGCGTTCTATACATTATCCCGCTTATTACAGGGCTACTTGCCAAAAACAAATAACTTAACACAGTGTGTCTTTTTACATTTTATTTGTTACCATTCGTAGGCTTGTGTTGATCAGCAGAGAAATAGTTCGCCAAAGACGTTGAACTTCATAGACGTTGAACATTCTTTAGGCTTCAAATCAGCTGACGTCGCTAAGCAACGGAGTACGCTGGGGTTGAAAAGTTACCGGACTACTTGCGAAGTGCTACGAAAGACGTGAATCCGAGGCAAAAAGGCCACTTCCCTTGACAGCGGTCAAATATGCATAGCAACGGTCAAATATGAAAAAAATGTTCACTGTTGAACGTTGGGAAGCCCCATTCAAGTGAATGGAGCATTCTACAGCGTTAAGAACAGCCGTGTAATAACGTTATCTAATGACCTAACATAATGAAATACATACTGTTAAGCATTCTTCAAATAAATTGAGCTTTCTACAGCGTTAATGGGCAATACACGGGCAATGCGCATGTATTGAGTGGGCAACGCGCCGTTTACTGAGTGTACCGGTCTGACAGTATAACTCCCGGGCCACTTTTTTTCCCCAGTCCGCCCCTGCTCCCGTCCCCATACTGTACCCTGCCTCAGTCAACTAGCTAACATGTAATTTCACATATAAAACGGTGAAATATCAGCCTACCTGGTAAACTTCACTGAGTTGGACTCCAACTGAAGAATATCCCACCTCAGTTGCTCTTTATTACTAGTATTAGCTAGCCTCAAAATGTCCTGGTTTATACACCGCAAATATCCTGTGGTTATCCTGAGGTAAACTTCTTATAAATAATAGTCAAAAACCTGTGAACTTCTTTTGTTCTGGACTAGCCAGTAATTTTTTGTTGACTTAAACTTTCAGATGTTAGACTTTTCTTATCTTTGAGTTTTCTGAGCAGATATAGCCTTACATCGCAGGCTCCGACGCTGTTCCTTCTAGAAACACGGCTAACTGATCAGAGAGAGATCACATGACTTAGCATGCCAAGAAACACGTCATTCTATTGGACAATATTATCATATTAAAATAACAGCAAGTTCTTCTGAAAAATGTAAGGGGAATTAAATGGAAGTGAAATTAACCAAATGTATGCCAAAAAACATTGCTACCCAATAAATGTATGTATTTTAAAATAACAGAATGCTTATCAGTATTTATTTAATTCTGTTTGGTCATTAGATAATTATATTCTGCTCCAAAAGAGCAACATAACTACCTGTTGGCTGCCTTCCATCCTGAGAGAAGAGGAACTGCTATATTCAGATGCTGTTCATGGATAACGGTTAATCATTTAACCCCATCATGCCTATGTCTTTCTGTATTTCAACATTTTATATTCTTGCTAAATATATTTACATTTAGTCATTTAGCGGACACTCTTATCCAAAGCGACTTACAGTAAGTACAGGGACATTCCCCCTGAGGCAAGTAGGATGAAGTGACTTTCCCAAGGACAGAACGTCATTTTGCACAGTCGGGAATTGAACCGGCAACCTTCTAATTAAAAGCCCGACTCCCTAACCGCTCAGCCATCTGACCTACACTGCTCAAAACAATTAAAAGGAACACTTTGAAAACACATCAAAACTCAATGCGAAAATGTTTGATGTTGGATATCTATACTGATGTAAGACAGTGTAATGTCTTAGGAACGAAAGGATACCACATGTTTTGATGGAAATACGTTTTAATCTAAAGAGGGCTTCATTTTACAGACGCTCCCAAAATCAAAATGGAAAAAAAAATTGTTTTTTGATTGTGAGGGCCATTCAATTGTATCGATTCCTTCATCCTCCAGGTACTGCCTGCATACTCTTGCCACATCAGGCCGGGCATTGTCGTGCATCAGGAGGAACTCAGGACCTACTGCACCAGCGTAGGGTCTGGCCATGGGTTCAAGGATTTCATCCCGATAACAAATGGCAGTCAGACTGCCGTTCTCTAGCCTGTAGAGGCCTGTGCGTCCCTCCCTGGATATGCCTCCCCAGACCATCACTGACCCACCACCAAACCGGTCATGCTAAATTAAGTTGCAGGCAGTACCGTGTTCTCCTTGGCTTCTCCAGACCCTTTCACGTCTATCACAGGTGCTCAGGGTGAACCTGCTCTCATCTGTGAAAAGCACACAGGGCGCCAGTGGGGGACATGCCAGTTCTGGTGTTCTATAGCAAATGCCACTGGAGCTCCACGGTGCTGGGCAGTGAGCACAGGGCACACTGCAGGACGTTGTGCCCTGAGGCCACCCTCATGAAGTCTGTTTCTGATGGTTTGGGCAGAGACATTCACACCAGTGGCTTGCTGGAGGTCATTCTGTAGGGCTCGGGCAGTGCTCAACCCAGTTGATTTGGGGGCCCCTCCGAATTTGTATAATTACTATTAACACAATATATATAATTTTTTAATTAAGCTGTAATTTCATGTGCTCTTTGGGGGCCCTCTGGTGGCCATGGGGGCCCTAAGCAGCCGCTTAGTTTGCTTATGCCTTGGGCCGGCTCTGGCTCAACCTGTTCCTCCTTGCACAAAGCAGCAGTTATCGATCCTGCTGATTGGTTGAGGACCTTCTACGGCCCTGTCCAGCTCTCCAAGAGTAACTGCCTGTCTCCTGGAATCTCCTCCATGTTCTGGAGATTGTGCTGGGAGACACATCAAATCTTGCAACGGCACGTGTGAATGTGCCATACTAGGGTTGCCTCCCGTCCCTTAAAATACGGAATTGTCCGGTATTTGAGAATGAAATAGCGCGTCCCGTTTTGAATCAATACAAATTGCTGATTGGGTAATACTCGCTGCCATCGTTGGTTTGATCGGTTTGTTTCAGGATCACGGCCAATCAGAGTCAGAGGAGGGTGGGTCTCTTGGCAGAGAGTCGATTTGAAAGAATGGCAGAGGCAGCTCCAGATACCCCCCCACGTAATAAGAAGTACACTTATAAAAGGAAGTTGGTGTAGCAGAGAGTCAAACTGCCAACACAACCATTTCTGACCCACTCAGTAAGACACAGTACTGATCACCAGGACGACTGATTGCATTATATGAAGTCTCATACAATGCCACTATCTTCTGGATAAGCCTCAAAGGGGCTGATGCCACACCTGGTGTTCCCCTCCCCAAGTGGGGGAAGAGCCAGACAACGGCTCACCTTTCTCAACCTCCCTACTCCAGAAACTCTGAATTATAAAGGATTTATCCCAAAACATACATTTAATGGATTTACAAACATCTCTCAAAGCAATACTGCTTATGGACACTAGAAGAACTATTGGAATTTGTGTGACAATCAATGCTTTAACTTTAAATGCTGTGTTGATGTAATTTGATGTTTTAATGAAACTTCCTTTCCGGTTATGATAAGTCAGTCAATATTGATATCAAAATGATTGTACCATACTAACAAAACTATTTCTGAACGTTGTATTGTTATATTTTGAAGTTTAAGCATTCCATGGACATTTGAAATATTGACTTCAATCTACCGACCACTTCACACCTATCTTATCTCAGGACAACGCCCAGTCAGGTAAACTGACCAATGAAAAGTTCACCCTCAAAAAGGGATACCCCGTATTTCTTGGATTATAAAAACCCAAGATGAACAATCACTCCCCGCTTGTTCGTAAGAATTAACCTGAGGTGAACGCCTCACTCTCTAACCTATTCCTCTTAACCTGCAACTTCACTGAGCGCCCGGAGCTTTGACAAAAGATTCCACTGTTCTATTTTCGTTGGACGATAACGAAACCGACTCTACCCTTCTTTAAGCCAACCAAAGTAACTGCGATTTGCTATATTTCTTACATGTGAACATTGGCATATTGTGGTTGAATTTGTTACGGTTGATTGTAGTTTGCAAATGATTTTAACCTGACTCACGTTAGGATTACCCTACCATTGCATAAACTGTCCAGTTGTTTTGAGGCCTATCTCTCTCTCTCCTCTCCCCTTCTCCCTCTCCACGTGCTCTCTCATTTGTGTATCCCACTTCCATAACGATATAGGACCTCTGTAATGTTTTAGCCAAACTAACCCATCATTTGTTCATCCCAATTACATTTGCTAAAATAAATCATTGTGTGTAATATCCGTGTATTCCTCATGTTATCTGATCTGCTCTACTTTCATAGAATTCACTACTTAAGATTAGACTGATTATTACGAGTGCTATTATTATTCAATATTATTGCGGGTAATAAAGCATTGCGGGTAGCCAAAACAAGAAGCACACATTGTGAACAAACAAAAAGTAAGTGCCAAAGGGAAAAACCATAAGAGCATGTAGTTAAGCAAGTTACAATTAAACAACATGAATCTCTAAGTGCAAGTGTACCTGTAGAAAAGCAAGCAACAGTAAAAAATTAAAATAAGATTAACAAAAATAGAATACAACAGTTTAAATCAGCTACCACTAACCAACAAGAGCAACAGTCTTTAAGCAAGAGTCATTGTGATCCTTGAGGAAACTAGCATTGGGTTCAGCAAACCATTCCTAAGTACGGTTGTACTCCCGGAACAAGTGCGTCTTGAGCCTTCTCTTGAAGGTGGAGAGACAGTCTGTGTCTCTGATGGAGGTGGGGAGTTGATTCCACCACTGGGGGGCCAAGCAGGAGAAGAGCTTGTGTTGGGAGCGGGCAGTCTTGAGCGGTGGGACCACCAGGCGGTTGTCTGAAGAATACCGTAGGTGGCGGGTGGGGGTGTAAGGCTGCAGGAGAGACTTGATGTAGTTGGGTGCAGTCCCGTTCACTGCTCGGAAGGTCAGTACCAGGGTCTTGAATCTGATGCAGGCCGTGATGGGTAGCCAGTGGAGAGAGATGAGGAGCGGGGTAACGTGGGAGCGTCTGGGTAGGTTGTAGACCAGGCGGACCGCTGGGTTCTGAATCCTCTGAAGAGGGCGGGTTGCGTATGCTGGGAGACCGGCGAGCAGCGAGTTGCAGTAGTCCAACTTGGAGAGGACAAGTGCTTGGACTAGCAGCTGGGTGGAGTGCTCAGACAGGTATCTCCTGATCTTCCGGATGTTGTAGAGGGTGAATCTACACGACCGGGAGACCGCTTCAATGTGGGCCGTGAGGGAGAGCTCGTCATCCATGATAACCCCAAGGTTCCTGGCAGAGGATGAGGGGGTCACCGTCGCAGATCCCAGGGTGATTGAGAGGTCGTGGGAGATGGAGGGTTTGGCCGGGATGATGAGAAGTTCTGTTTTGGCGAGGTTCAGCTGGAGGTGGTGCTCGGTCATCCAGGCGGAGATGTCTGCGAGGTAGGCCTCAATCCTAGCTGAGATCCCCGGATCGGTCGGGGGAAACGACAGGTACAGCTACTAGTAAACCGAACAGCTGTTTGGCCCTAGCCCACGCTAAATAAAAGAAAGGCAGGCCACAAAACAATAGTGACTGTCTCTTTTGAAACCCAGACGTAACAGAAAGAACAGGCGTTAACCTGGTCTTAACTTCGAATGCTCCATCCCCAACCCCCTCAGAATCAGAAGGGATTTTATTCGCCATGAATGTTTGCACAGACAAGGAATTTACTTTGGTAGGAAGGTGCATACATTAAACATATAGGAATCTTGAAACTTAAATATGTGGACTAACTATACAAAAGGAGCAAAGTCGAGCTAATACTAAGGGGATTTAAAATAAAATATAAGTAGCCATAATTTACAATCTAACCTAACCTTCGCCAACCACCAGAATTCCGGGCATCCGAACATTCCGGGCATTCCTGTTGATGGCAGACAGCAGGTTGATTGGCATGTCGGACCCCGCGAACACTGCTGGTAAACAACCAACTAACAGCCTAACATTTAACACACGTCTTTCTGTATGGGTCGCTACACTATGTTGGGACTTAAACAGCTAAGATTCCTTGATGAGATACCTTATCAATCTATTAACAGTATAAAAGATGAACACTGCAGTCAGATAGCTACCCTGTTTGCTATTGTATAATGCCTGTTTGAAGTGTATTTCAGAGTAGGCCATGATCTAGTAACTTGAAGGCTGGTAGTTGATTGAAGATAATAATGGGGATATGTTTAAGATTGAGATTGGACTCAAATGTGGATAATTGGATGTGTAGGCCTATATGTTATTTTTGCTTAGGGTTCACTTCAAACATTAAAAGAAGGGATGAGATAGAAGACTTCTTTAAAAAGCTGAGCAAACAGGATCAGGTGGAAATAGACCCCAGTCCTTGCACCACCCCAAGACCTCAGAGCAGCTCCCTCCCCGAGTCTACAGGCACCAGGTCAGAGCATACTAGGCAGTCAGTCACCAAGTTTAGCTTGTGCTTGTAGGCCACACATGTAAGCCTACACAAAGGTTTTTTTCCGATTAAACCTCACTTTAAAATGTTGGTTCTTGTTTTGATGGCTGTGGCATTATTTGTGTGAGTATACACTAATAGTTATGTTTTAATGTAAAAGATTCATAAAAGGGTCTAACCTCTAACCTGGTTAGACCCAGATTATATATACATGAAAACAGAGTGACCACAGTCTCTCTAGTTTGTGAGTACAGTACAGTGTGTGTAAGAAAGAAATGAATTGCTTTGGATAAAACCAAATAATTTCTCATCAGAAATCATATGAATAATGTATACTGCTTAGATGCCAGGCTAAGGTTACACACACATTTTCAGTCTTGGTCTGTGGACCCCCTGAAGTAGCCCTGGCCACCCCTTGGCCACCCCATATATACATGCATAGGACAAAATGGCCGCCGGAGTAACACGGCATGGTGCAGGAGTCTTGTCAAAAGTTTTCTCGGATTAAACCGGAGATCTACCAAACCAAAGACGGTAAAGTCATAGTTGAGGATGAACTTTTGAATTTTATTGTGGTTAAACTGCGAACTTTGAGCCACGATGACGTTGTTTCGCTTGCTACAAGCAGCTTCAGTTCTGAAAAGATTGAGGCTTCTAAGACTTGTGTTGTCAGAACTCTTCCCAAACAGCATACGCTGGGTAGTGCATAGAGGACAAAAGAAGGACATTAACAATGTCAAAATGTGCCTCCAAGTGGTCAATGAATGTGGTCAAGATATACCAAGATTTGTGTCACATTTCCTGGATGAACTACCTGCTGTTTTATATAACAACATGGACGTGTCAACGCGCTTCTCTGCAAAATGCTGCAAATAAACGCCGATATTGACTACCTTAAAAGAACAGTTAACTCTCAGGTAGCAGCCAGTGAAACATTGCGGGTGGTTTCTGCAACCCTTGACGAACGTCTGACTGCCGTGGAAAAGCCACCAGTCCTGGGCGCTTTGGCCTCAACGACCTTCCTCTATGCTGCGGCGAACTCACCGGATCCCTTGGTAGGCCCTTCGACTGTGGCGGGGAAGCCCCTAGGCCCTGAACCAACCTCCTCCATGGCTAATGGCAGACCATTACCGACAACCAGTGAGACCGACAGCAGTCAACCAGCCCAAACCGTGGATATAGCCCAGAAACAAGCACAGTCCCCTGCATGGAGCAAGGTGGTGAGGGATGGACGTTGATTGAAGCAGCTACCTGAGACCTCTGCCCTCCGCCCTACACCTAGCACTGTGATGACTCCAGCGAGGCATGTGAGAAAGAAGACCGGCATAATCGGGACTGGTGTGGTCAGCAACATAGTGGCTGTCAAAACAAAGATGGTGAGTGTATTTGCAACCAAGTTTGCTCTCAATTTGGCTGCCAGCACTCTCTGTGACTATTTAAAAGAGAAACTGAAACGGAAGGTGAAGTGTCAAAAAATTGAGACGACACAGAGCAGATTTAGCTCCTTTTGTGTCACCGCCGAATGCAATGATGTTGCAGAGATGTATGACCCACTGCTCTGGCCCTCAGGGGCCTTTGTCCGACGTTACTATGAGCTTCGTCGCGTTAAAGGAGCAGTCGGAGGCCCGTCTAGACCAGAGCAAACCCCCCGCTCTCAGGGTACTGAGCTTCAGCTCAGTCATGATGCTGGGGTGAATGTAGGCCTATCTGTAGAGACCAGGGAGACAGACACACTGGCCAGCTGCCCTGATGGGTCCGTAGTAGATCATTAATGCGGGTTGTATCCTACAACGCTCGTGGCCTCCGAGTAGGACATACTGCTGCTGATAGATCAAGACCTTTGGTGGTGGACACATTGCTGGACGAGAGTGACATTGTCTGCCTTCAAGAAACCTGGATGGCCAAGCAAGATCTGGACAAATTGAACACCCTACACAAGAACTTTCATGGTGCTGGAGAGTCCGCTACCAATCTCAGCATGAGAATGGTTCGTGGGAGGATAGCTGGTGGTGTAGCTATACTGTGGAACATAAAATATGACCCAATGGTAAAGGTGGTGCGGCTGAAAATCTCTGTGCCATGTATGATGATATTGTCAAATGTCTTTATGCTTCCAGTGAACCTTTTATTAATCACAAGAGTAAGGTCCCTTACACACGGACTGGCTGGGATGAGTTTGTGTCTGAGCAACATGTTCAAGTTCAAGTCTTTTATTTGTCAGGTACACAGAACAACACAAGGTCAGACTGGGCACTGAAATTCTTAAGACAAGACAACGCAAGCACCTGGCATAACATAACATAACATATAAGTACACTGAATATAAAGGTATCTCTGCAGACTTGATAGTTAGATCAGTAGATATTTATGATATGTATGATTCCATCCGCATGCTAGACAACAACAAAGGTTGTGGTATGGATTGTATTTCTGCAGAGCATTTAAAAAATGCCAGTTATAGACTCAGTCCATTTCTAGCCATGTGTCTGGAATTATGGTTCATGGTGTTCTACCGAACTCTATTATGTCAGTGCTGTTAGTGCCTGTTGTTAAAGATAAGGCTGGTAAACTGAACAGCATAGACAACTATTGACCCATTGCATTGGTTAGTATCTTGTCTAAAGTGTTTGAGAGAATTATTTTAATGAAATTGGAAATGTACATTCTGACTGCAGACAATCAGTTTGGTTTTAAAAGAAAACATGGTACTGATGTCTGTGTCTATGCTCTGAAGGAGATTGTCTCTAGGTACACAAGTCTTAATTCATCTGTATTTTTATGCTTTATTGATGCTTCCAAAGCTAACAATCTAATTTGTCATGAAAAACTGTTTATGAAGCTGCTAGCGAGAGGTGTCCCTAAACCTCTAGTGAGGATTTTGGTGTTCTGGTATGCCAATCAAACGTTTCATGTTAAATGGGACAATCTTGTATCAGCTCCTTTCCATGTTGGTAACGGAGTTCGACAAGGAGGAATTTTATCTCCCTTTTTGTTTAATGTGTATATGGACGACTTATCAAGCCAGCTGAATAAGACAATACAGTCTGTCTTGTATGTGAATCTATTGTCAATCATCTGATGTACGCAGATGATCTGGTCCTACTCAGCCCATATAGTGCTGGGCTGCAACAGACGCTGAGGGTGTGCTCTCAGTATGACATAGATCATGATATAAAATATAATGCAAAGAAAAGCCCCATATTGATAGTCAGAAGTAATCAGGACAGGAAATTAACCTTCCCTACCTTTTATTTATCTGGCAGTCCCCTTGGTGTTTGTGAGGAAATAAAATATCTGGGCCATGTCATTTCTGATGATTGGACAGATGACAACGATATATATCGACAGCGCTGTAAAATATATTCTCAGGCCAATATGTTATTAAGGAAGTTTTCTATGTGCTCAGATTCAGTTAAATGTTCCCTGTTTAGAACCTACATATCACCATTGTACACTGCTCATTTGTGGTCTATGTACAGGAAAAGGAGTATACAGAGACTGAAAGTAGCTTACAATGATACATCAAGAGCACTGAGTTGGAACTGATTATCTGTGTTCAACATCCATATGCACATTTTATTTCCATCTCTTCTCAATGCACTCTGGTAATATGTTTTGCTTAAGATCTATATGTATGTAAAATGAATGTGTTTTCATAGTGGTTAAACTGTAAGCTCCTTTGTTTATTGTTGGAATGTTCTGAGACTAGTTAGGTCAACAGAGGGGATGAAGGATCTACAGGTATGTCTGTTTGACCAAAGACCCTGGAGGATGTGTGTAGCATATTATATGGCCTGTTATCTAAGATTGTTGATACAATGGAGATTAGTTTGACCAGGGGGTCCATCTGGAGACATGAAGTCTGGGTGATTTTTGGGTCATTTTGATGTTTTATGACACCCTGACTTGTTGCAGGAGAATCCTCATCACCTGGGGGAAGGAGCTTTGGGACATCAGGTTCTGTGGCTGTTGTTTCAGCTGTCAACGTGAACCTCAATTTACTCTTGAATAAATTGACCACCTTCAACTTCTCTGAACATGCTATCGGCTGGTTTGCATCATATCTGGAGCATAGAGAGCAACGTGTTAGAATAAACACTCAACGCCACTACAATTCATATATGTTTAGTGTTTTGCACCTCCCTGCCACAGGTGCTAAGTGAGTTTAGTTTACATTTGAATAATGTCAGTAGAGGAGAATGGAGCTGCTGCTGCTGCCGCCGCCGCACGGGTCCCTCAGAAGGCTCGAGATGTTCCTCTGCCCCCGCCATTTCCGAATGATGGAAGTGAGTCTTTCCAGTTGTGGGCCAGACGTTACGAGGTCATTCAGGAGGCTACAGAGACACTGGTGTGAATCTGGATGCAGTAATGGCGACAGAGTTGCCCACTAGATTACCGCCTGCACTTTTCATTGTCTGGGATAATTTGCCCTCTACAACACCACGTTCGTTTGCAGCAACAAAGATAAAGTTGCAAGATACTTTTGGCAGAACGGACATAATGGCGTCCTTCCAGGCTTTTACTAACTCCCGTAGTAGGAAGCCCAATGAGGCCATGGAAGTGTATGCTGCTGATGTATGTAGACTAGTGAAAGAGGCTTTTCCAGACTTTGAACCAAATGCTGCAGAATATATGAAACTCACATGTTTTCTGGCAGGGCTGGATCAGGAACTTCAAATTAAGTGTCATGAGAGAGGAGTAAAAACATTCAAAGAGGCTTTTGATATTGCCACTCAAGCAGAGCGTGCCCGGCAGGCTGCTAAACTTATGCCACCAACTACCCCTCATGCAAACAGCTGCGGTGCCACAACCCTGTCAGTCAACACAATCTCAGACAGTACTGCACCTTTTCAGAAAGTTGTTCAAGATTTCACCGACACCGTCAGACACTTAAGCAAAGATTTAACTGACCTAAAACTGATACTTAATGCCCAAACCCTGACATCACGCCACCATGCCTACTCACCAAACCGTCATCAGAGGTCCCCTTCCCCACGTGGCCGAGACCAAGGATACTCCCCAGGAGCACAGAGATATGCTCGCAGTTTTACCTACCAGTCATATGGGTCGTCGTCATCTGTCTCCTGAGACATACCAGAATTCTTCTGCACGCCAGAGTATGGACAATCGCAGACAGGACTACTACGGACGTGACCGAGACAGACCACACTCTCCACACAGGGGAGAGATGTCTAGAGATAACCAACACTACACATTCTCACCTGATCGTCACCCAAACTACTCCAATGAAGACATGCCACGACCTCACTACGGCAGACCAAGTGGAAACCTCGCCGCTACAGCCCAAGTCCAGTAGGCAAGCGTGTCTCTTTCCAAGATGACAGGGGTGGTGATCAACATGACCACCATGACCATGGGTATCAGGATGACTATCGGCAGGGAAACTTCAACTAGCTGATGCAGTAGGGCATCCATCAGCTAGCCCCCACCTAGCCCCTTTCTCACATTGTGCATCGGTGCCACCTTGTGGCCAACAAAATACACTGCAAAATAATTCTGCTGTTACAGACCATGAAAACTCCAACACTTTCACTGCCTATGTCAGGGGAATAGTAGAAGGCTCTGACATGCATATTATGTTGGACACTGGTTCAAGCATTTCATTTATTAGTGAGAATATAAGAATGTCCCTTCCATCATTGAACAGAAGGCTTATCCAAATCGGTAACAGGGCAACATTTGGACACACTTGGCACTGTGAACATTGCACTACATCCAGGCTCACTAAACTTACAGCATGAATTTCAAGTTATTAGGAATGTTAGTCAGACTATTATACCTGGCTGGGACTTTGCAACAACATTGTGCTGTGCTAGATTTAGGCAGAGGTTTGTGCCACCTTCACAATCAAGATCTTCCTCTGCTGAAGACCACAGAAATGACACCAGACAGCTGCTCTGCCCATGTTACTGAATGCACCACCATACCTCCCCACTGTGAAATGCATTGTGCAGTGAAGCTGATGCCTGTTGCTGCTCATCTCTGTACACCTACGGGATACAATGGTCTCTTGGAGCCATACCACACAGACCTGGACGGGGTTACAGTAGCACGCACACTTGCAAGAGCGGACAATGGTTTTACAGTTGTGCGTGTCCTGAACCCTACAAACACCCCCATTGTGCTACAACCAGGTATGCAGCTAGGACAGTTCACCCCTGTAACGGACAATGAAATCAGTACAGCTGCTCCGACAGTTTGTCAGGTATCAGCCCCCCCACCAACATCTCCGCAGTCTTTGCCATTTGACGTGAAGTGTGGCAGTTTTACAGATTCTCAGTTTTCTGAACTTTTCAGTAACTTTGTTACTGTCATACACTGATGTGTTCAGCAAGACTCCAAATGACTTTGGAAGAACTAATTTAGTCAAACACAAAATCAATACAACGTCAGACTCACCAATCAGAAAGCGTGCCTACCGCACCTCTCCACATATGCGGTCTGTGATCCAGTCACAAGTGGAAGACATGCTGGCACAAGACATAATCGAAGAGAGACATAGTCCATGGGCTGCGCCAGTGGTTATGGTGCGGAAAAAAGATGGAAATTGGCGTTTCTGTATTGATTACAGGGCGCTAAATTCAGTCACTGTCAAAGACGCGCACCCTTTGCCCAGAACCGATGACACACTAGATGCACTGGGTGGCTCTGCTGTGTTCAGCACCATGGACTTGTCATCAGGCTATTGGCAGGTCCAACTCGACGAACAAGACCAAGAAAAAACGGCGTTTACTACTGGCCGCTCTCTCTATCACTTCAAAGTCATGCCAATGGGATTAGTAAATTCACCCCCAACATTTCAACATCTTATGCAGCTTGTACTACAGGGACTGTCTTGGAAAACATGCTTAGTGTACCTTGACGATATAATTGTGTACAGTAAGACCTTCTCTGCCCATCTGCTGCAGTTGAAGGAGGTGTTTGAACGTCTCAGAGCTGCAAACCTTAAACTGAAACCGTCAAAGTGTGACTTTGTACAATCTCAGGTGACATTCTTAGGACATGTTGTATCTGCTTCAGGTGTGCAACCAGACCCAAAGAATATTGACAAAGTGAGGGATTGGCCAACACCTGAGAATCCTACTGAGGTTAGGGCATTTTTGGGACTCTGTTCTTATTACAGACGTTTTATACATCCGTTTGCCAAGATTTCACAGCCTCTACATGCCCTTACTCAGAAAGGAAAAACGTTTTCATGGACTGATGTGGAACAAGCAGCATTTGACACTCTTCGCCATGCCCTCACACATACTCCCATTCTGGCATATCCAGATTTCTCTAAAGAATTCTTGCTTTTTACTGATGCCTCTAACATCTCTATTGGATGCGTGCTCTCACAGTTAAATGATAGCAGCAGGGAACATGTCATTGCCTATGGTAGCCATACCCTCACATCAACTGAGAGACGGTGGTCTACGTTTGAGCAGGAACTGTGGGCCATTGTGTGGTCCGTACGCCATTTCCGCCAGTACCTCACGGGTCATCCATTCCGAATCATAACAGACCACAAACCTCTCCTAGGATAGAGGAAGATGGCCTTGGATGGTGATCCAACTGGGCGCAGAGCGAGATGGGCACTGGAAATCAACCCATATAACTGGACAATTGAACACAAACAAGGTCTTAAACACTGCAATGCTGACTCCCTATCACGGCGTCCATGTAGGACCGAAGACAGTATGCCTATAAGGGAGACCGTATCTGTGAACTATATGTCAGTTGAAACACAGAGGGCCTCACGTACGTTCATTCGCAAACATAGTGTTATCAGCGCCATGGCCAACCCGCAGATTGCTCACGCTGTGATACTTCAGTTTACGTCGTATTTACGAAACATGCAAGTCATCGGGTAATCAGCGCCTTTCTCCGCCCACGACACCGCACATTGCGAGCATTTAAACGCGCAATTGAATGGGCCTCCTTCTCTCTTTCTATCATGGATCAGCCACCAAAGTCGAAACAGCGATGACTGTTTGAAATGATCCTGATGCCAATATTTGTAATGTAGCTAGGAGTTTAACAACTACTGGAATGGAATGTGAACGCTGAGTCGGAGATTTGATGTAATCTTTGATTTCTTCCAGTAACTGCAATATTGCATGACTGCTTGATCATCTGTAACGCGTAATGATTTTGTGTTCACTCAATTCAAAAAGTGTGATCCTTGTGGCAAAAAAGACCTTTGGCCTTTGTCTTCGTCTTGCCCGGTTACGGCTGCCATTTCACCAGGAGACATATGCGCATCCTGGTTTACGCCTGCTTTTAAAAAGCGCAGAATTTTCAACGCGACATAGAGGTGTGCTTTTACAGGTGTTTTTTGTACATACCGCGGAATACATAATTAGGCGCACTTAACGCATCCCATCCCATCTTTTTATGGGAAACTCCCACTTTCCCCCTTGACCCTCCCGTGAATGCATATGCATGACACAAAAAGCGCAATTTGCCATTTTCAGTTTCCGCGACAGGCAGTCTGCGCTTTTACCTCAGTGCGCCATGTTTGTACATACCTCGCCATGCTTTTACGCGCAAATTGCGAAACAAATACGCCTGAAGTGGCCGCAAAAGCGTTAGTACATGAGGCCCAGAGTGTCAGTTCTACGACTGCGTCACCAGAACGTACTGCATTGACTTCGTCAGTACAGCCTGTCGCGGCTGACCCTGTGCCCAGAGACCCACTCTGTTATTACATAAACAGAAACACCCTTCAGGATGCCCAAAAGGAAGATCCTATCCTAAAAACTGTCAGTGAATGGGTCTTGAATGACACTAGACCACCCTTTTCACATCTAAAGGGCGAGCGGTCTGAGCTGCGCCACTACTGGAAAGAGTTTCCCAGACTTGTCATTGTGGATTCTATCTTGTGTCGTAGGGTTCGGCCCCCGCCAGGTGACCCTGTATGTCAAGTGGTGGTCCCAAATAGGTTGCAGAATGAAGTTTTTAAGATGTTACATGGACATTCACTATCGGGACATTTTGGCAGCAATAGAACACTACAAAATGCAGTGACTCTGTGTTATTGGCCCCATATGAGCGCGGACATCACCCAGTGGTGTCTCCAGTGTACTGCTTGTGAGGCACGTAGGCCACCGATTCCACACCAGCAGGCCCCAATGCAAAACATAGTAACAAGTAGGCCTTTTGAGAAAATTGCTGATGACTTCACTGAACTGCCACTCAGTCATAAAGGTAACCGTTACATACTAATTGTGATGGATTACTTTACAAAATATATGGATTTATATGCACTACCTAACCAAACAGCAACAACAGTCGCAAAATGCTTGTTTGAGGACTACATCAGTAGACATGGGGTCCCACGCAGTCTGCACACAGATCAAGGCCGCCAGTTTGATTGGGATTTGGTCAAAGAGTTATGCAGACACCTTGGAATTCACAAGACACGGACAACCGCCTATCATCCTATGTCAGATGGTATGGTAGAGCGAGCCAACCGCTCTATTAAAGATCAGTTGGCCAAGTTCCTCTACACCAAAGGGGGTGAATGGGATGATCATCTACGCCAGGTTGAGTTTGCATATAATACAAGTGTGCATTCATCAACTAATCATACGCCTTTCTTTCTGACTCATGGTAGAGAAGCTCGTTTGCCAGCAGACATCATCCTTGGGGACTTGCCAATGGCTACAAATGCTACACCTGGAACCCCTGGTGAACATGCCACGGCTGTGAGACACAGACTTTATTCTGCATTTAACATGGTAGCAGACAACATAGCTATGGCAGGTGCTAAACAGAAGCATTACTATGACCGCCACATGAGGCACAATGCTTATGAAGTAGTTGACCTGGTGTGGGTCAATCTTCCTGCACTTGCCAGACAAAAGTTATCTCCCAGATGGACTGGACCTTTCAAAGTGCTGCAACGCCTTGACTCATCCTCAGGGGAAATTGGAGTGGATTACAACCTACAAGACCAACTGGACCCGAGGGCAAAACCTAAGGTGGTTCACTATAATCGCCTAAAGCCCTACCGTTCACCATGGACTTGTAACTTGGCCCCCACTACTCCTGAGCACATCCAGGCTGAGCCCAATCAGGTTGTTGGCTCCCAGCTCACGGCCCTCTCAGCTTCACAGCCTTTTGTCTATCAGAGCTGTGAGCTTGGGGCAAATGAGCCTGCATCGCAAACAATGGACAAGGTCCCAGATCCTGTGGCAAACACACCTGCCATTGAAGCACACGCCCCTCAGGAACGGAGAACCAGATTAGGTTGCATCGTGCGCCCTCCCCAACGTTTTAGAGATGACACTTCAGGAATTTCACAACTGTTTTGTATGTTCACATATAGTATAGGCCTACAACATGTATTTTGTTCAGTTATACAGTTGAGTTTTGCCTAATTACCTGATTAGTTGTCTTTCAGAGCTTTATACTGTACCTGTCTTTAAGTGAACTTTCTGGATAAAGTGGAAATACCAGTAGATTGGGATGTTATAGGTACACTGCGGTAGGGCCCAGCATGGATAGCGACAATATATGGCAGAACACAGTATAATTGCATTTTGTGGGATGTTTTGTGTGTGTGTATGTGTTTTTTTCCCCCACAGGCTCCATTTGTTACTCTCATGTCAGTAATGTTAATAAGTGATGTGCGTCAGCTAAAACGAGGACGTTTTATTTTCTGGAGGGGGAAGTAGTGTAAGAACTGTTATGCCCATAATGCTTTGCGGGTAATTGGGGGGATATACTAGAAAGCAAGCAAAAGGAGAGGAATTTGTGGTGGCTGGAGTTTGAGTAAAAGTCTTCTCAGTTCGAACTCGTGTGTCTGTGATTCTTTATACATCTACTACACCAAGAATCTATTCCCGGAGAGATCAAGGTTTACACTACGGTGAGCAAGCCATCAGGAAAATAAATGGGTCACAGCACAGAAATGCAGACAGATTGTGGACATTGATTATTGGCACGCAGAACACGCGTCCAAGCAAGTGCTTCCCTGCTCCCACCTCATTGGCCTAATGTAGGAGTTGGTAAAAGACTCTACACCTTGTTTTGTCATAAGGGTCAAACATGACTGCTATTATATTTAACAGCAGAGAAAACCCCAAAACAGTTTTTTTTCCCCGACTTGAAATGTCTTACTTTTCCTAGTGACCCCAACATTTATAAAATGTAAAAAAGAATTAACATCACAACAACCAAAGTGAAAGTGATATTGGCCGGGTTTCCCACATTCGTTAAGAAGCTCTTACATTTACATTTAGTCATTTAGCAGACGCTCTTATCCAGAGCGACTTACAGTAGTCACGCAACACTGCCTTCAGATCAGGAGATGCACAAGCCTACAGCACATCCAGAGCAAACCTGAAGAGGGGCATCAAAAAGGCCAAGCACTAGTACAAGCTAAAGATGGAGGGACACTTTCCCAACTCTGACACTCTAGTCTGAGGTGCCCTAAGGACTACTGCCCTGTAGCACTCACACCCATCGTTATGAAGTGCTTTGAGCGGCTGGTCCTGGAACACCTAAAAGACTCTCTACCATCCACATTGGACTCTCACCAGTTTGCCTACCGCAGCAATAGGAGCACAGAGGATGCCGTTTCCATGGCACTCCACTCTGTGCTCACTCACCTGGATAATAAGAACGCTTATGCACGCATGCTGTTTGTTGACTTTAGCTCAGCATTTAACACTGTCATCCCAACCAAGTTAATAACCAAACTTGGAGACCTGGGAATCAACACCTCAATGTGTAACTGGATTTTGGACTTCCTAACTGACAGACCCCAGAATGTTCGATCAGGACTCACCTGCTCAACATCCATCACACTTAACACTGGTGAACCACAGGGCTGTGTGCTAAGCCTATTTCTCTACTTCATCTTCACCTCCGACTGCAAGCCTGTGTATGGATCTAATTCCATCGTCAAGTTTGCGGATGACACTACGGTGATTGGACTGATCAGCAACAACGATGAGACTGCCTATAGGGAGGAGATCCAGCACCTGGCCACATGGTGCACCGAAAATAACCTGCTCCTCAACACCACTAAAACAAAGGAGCTCATCGTGGACTTCAGGAAAAGGTCTGGAGGCACGCACGACACCATCCACATCAATGGAATGGCTGTTGAGCGTGTCTCCAGTTACAAGTTCCTGGGGACCCACATCTCGGCGGACATGTCGTGGACGACCAACACCTCCAGCCTGGTCAGGAAGGCTCACCAGCGCCTCTTCTTCCTGAGGACACTGAGGAAGAATCAGCTCTCCTCGGCAATCATGGAACTTCTGTTGCTGCGCAATAGAAAGCATCCTGACCAACTGTGTTGCAGTGTGGTATGGGAGCTTCTCTGTTGCGGAGCGCAAGGCACTGCAGCGGGTGGTGAAAACTGCCCGGCGCATTATAGGGACTCTACTACCTGCCATCGAGCACATCCAGAGGAAACGCTGTCTGCATGGAGCTCGCAGCATCCTCAAGGACTCCTCTCACTCAGCCTACACACTGTTTTCTCCACTGCCCTCCGGCAGGCGTTTCAGGAGCCTCCGGACCAGGACCAGCAGACTAAAGAACAGGTTTTCCCCAGAGCTGTTTCTTTACTGAACTGGAACCCCCGTTGATCCACCCCCCCATATACAGCTAACTCTCCTCTTCTACCTCACATCTGACCCCCTCATATACAGCTAACTCTCCTCCTCTACCTCACATCTGCCCCCCTCATATACAGCTAACTCTCCTCTTCTACCTCACATCTGCCCCCCTCATATACAGCTAACTCTCCTCTCCTACCTCACATCTGCCCCCCTCATATACAGCTAACTCTCCTCTCCTACCTCACATCTGCCCCCCTCATATACAGCTTACTCTCCTCTCCTACCTCACATCTGCCCCCCTCATATACAGCTAATTCTCCTCTTCTACCTCACATCTGCCCCCCTCATATACAGCTAACTCTCCTCTTCTACCTCACATCTGCCCCCCTCATATACAGCTAACTCTCCTCCTCTACCTCACATCTGCCCCCCTCATATACAGCTAACTCTCCTCTTCTACCTCACATCTGCCCCCCTCATATACAGCTAACTCTCCTCTTCTACCTCACATCTGCCCCCCTCATATACAGCTAACTCTCCTCTCCTACCTCACATCTGCCCCCCTCATATACAGCTAACTCTCCTCTTCTACCTCACATCTGCCTTCGCTTTGTTATTTGCACTACTGGAATGTCAATTTGCACTCCTGTCTGTTTATTACAGTAACAACTGTTTACTTATGAATCTTGCACTACATTACCTTAACTGGATTATGCTCATTTGCACTGCCGACTGTTATTTACAGTACCTATTTAACTGTTTACATTTGCATTTTGCACCGTACTTCTAACTGTAATATGCAATCACTTTCCACTGCACTTTTACACTTTTTTAGGATAGCTTCTGTCCATACTTTACTGCACTACACTGTATATCCTGCACTTACTGCTATTGCACTTCTGGTTAGACCTAAACTACATTTCGTTGCCTTGTACCTGTACTTGTGTAATGACAAAGTTGAATCTAATCTAATGATACCACAGAACCAAAAAGAGTTTACAATAATGTCCAAAAGAAAACACATCATATGTAATTATGAGACGCTCACTGAGGGACTAGGCCTACATAAAACCTTTACAGGCATTTAGAAAGAAAACATAAAAAAACGTTTGCCAGCTGCCACTGTACAAAAACTCTTCAGAACTCTTCTCTTCCCCCATTACACAAAGAGATTTAGCAAGTATTAGCTATGTAACATGCTGTATGTTTCAGGGCGTTAGTTTCAGTTGCTTGGCAGATTTTGTTTGTGATAACTAGCCAAGCCACCCAAAGCTAACTTAACTTGAGTGAGAGAGAGATGTGAAAGCAGAGACCGAGTACTAATGTGCCTTTAAGAAAATAAAAAATATTAAAATAATATTTAAAAAGCTGCATTGCCTGGCCACGGACACAGCACTACTTTAAGAGTGCTAATTACAGTTACAGATCAAATCTAACTTTGTACCTAGTCAAACCCTACTGCTTGAGTGTTTTGAGTGTTCTGGTCTTGACCCGGTATCACCCTGCCTTGGACTTGACTCGGTATCGCCCAGTCTTGGTCTTAGTCTCGACCCCTCAAAGTCTTGGTCTTGTCTCTGTCTCGATACACCTTGATCTCGGTTTAGGTGGTCTTGACTACAACACTGTCCCCTGGTCTTGACCTCCTGCCTGGCCTGACTCTGAACCTGCCTGCAGCCCTGTACCTGAATGACTCTGTCTTGTGGATTACGACCCTTGACTGCCCTGACTATTCATTGGCCGGACCCCTTGTACCTTTAATAGACCACAAACTTAAGACCAGTGTGTGATTCAGTGCGTGGTGTGAGATTGTAACTATAGTTGTGTCATGTTGAACATGAATACAGACCTCAGTGTCTCCAGCTTGCAGAGTGGATTCCCCAGTCCAGCAGAGAGCAGCTTCATGCCTGAATCCCCCAGGTTGTTGTTACTCAAGTCCAGCTCTATCAGATCTGAGGAGGGGAGAGCTGAGGCCAGCGCTTCACAGCACCGTTCTGAGAGGTTACAGTCATTCAGCCTACATGACGTAAGGAGAAATTGAGACATTATGAAACTATGAGTCATAGTTTCTGCGATAGAATCATACAACAATCAAATTTACCTCACAATATGTGCTAAGTCATATTGTTATTTAAATTGTTCAAATGCCTTATACATACATAGCAGCTTTTGAGTTTTTGACCACTGGCAGCAGCCTCAGAAGACCTTCCTCTGATCTGGAGTATTTCTTCAGGTCAAACACGTCCATCTTCTCTTCTGAAGTCAGCAACACAAAGACCAGAGCTGACCACTGTGTAGATGAGAGCTTCTTCTCACTGGAGAGACTTCCTGAGCTCAGGTAGTGTTGGATCTCCTCCACCAGAGAATGGTCATTCAGTTCATTCAGACAGTGGAACAGATTCATGCATCTCTCTGCAGAGGGATCCTCTCTGATCTTCTCCTTGATGTACTTGACTGTTTTCTCATGGCTCTGTGTGTTGCTTCTTGTCTGAGTCAGTAGGCCTCGTAAGTCAGTCTGATTGGACTCCATTGAGAGGCCCAGGAGGAAGCGGAGGAAAAGGTCCAGCTGTCCATTCTTACTCTGCAAGGCCTTGTCCACAGCACTCTTGTAGAATCGGACTTCTGGTTTCTCTCTGAAAGGAGCCAACAGTTTGTTGAAGCGGGAAGCTGATGGAGTCTCAGACATCAGATTCTGCTGGTTGTTGATGAATGAGAGAAAGACAAACACAGCAGCCAGAAACTCCTGAAAGCTCAGATGGACAAAGCAGAACACCTTCTCCTGGAATGCTTTACCATCCTCTCTGAAGATCTGTGTGAACACTCCTGAGTGCACTGAGGCATCACGGACATCAATGCCACATTCTGTCAGGTCTTTCTCATAGAAAATCAGGTTGCCTTTCTCCAGCTGGTGAAAGGCCAGTTTTCCCAGTGACTGAATACTCTGAATGCTCTCTTCATCCCAGTGTGGATCGGTCTCAGTTTTCTCATGATACTTCACCTTCTTCTGTTTGGTCTGTAACACGAGAAAGGCTGTGTACATCTCAGTCAGGGTCTTGGGCATCTTCTCTTTCTTCTCTGTTCTCAGCATGTGCTTTAGGACGGTCACACACATTAGGGAGAAGACTGGTATGTGGCACATGATGTAGAGAGTTCTTGATGCCTTGATGTGTGAGATGATTCTCCTGGCCAGGATCTCATCACTGCATCTCTTCATGATGTACTCATCCTTCTGTGGGTCATTGAACCCTCGTACCTCTGTCACCAGGTCAACACACTCAGAAGGGATCTGATCGACTGCTGCAGGTCGAGTGGTGATCCAGAGGAGAGCAGAAGGAAGCAAATCTTTCATGATCAGGTTTGTCAGCAGCACATCTATGGTCTTTGGCTCTGTGACATCATCACAGCTCTCGTACTTCTTGTAGTTGAGGGGCATCTGGAACTCATCAAGACCATCCAAGATAAACAAAACTTTCAATTCTGTCTTGTTTTCTTGTTTCTTTGTGAAAATGGCAGTAAGAAAGTCTTTCTCCATTTCTTTGAAGTATTTTTTAATTACACCAATCAAGGTATGCTTCTCTTTCTTCAACAAATTCAGCTGTCGAAAAGGCAGTGGGAAAATAAAATCAATGTCTTGGTTTTGTTTGTTGTTTGCCCAGTCCAGAGCGAACTTCTGTGAACACATTGTTTTGCCAATGCCAGCGATTCCCTTTGTCAGAACTCTTCTGATACGTTTGTTTTGTTTAGATGGGTGTTTAAATATGTTGTTGCATGTAATTGGTTCCTCTGACCCTCTAATCTTCCTGTATTCTCCCTCAATCTGTCGTACTTCATGTTGGTCATTGACCTCTCCACCTCCAGCCTCTGTGATGTAGAGCTCTGTGTAGATACTGTCCAGGGAGATTTTCACACCATGCTGTTTCATCCCATCAACTATTTCTTCATACTTAGATTTGAGTTGTTCTTGATGTTTGAGTTTGTTGTGTTTGATGTTTTCTGCATATTTATCTATAGAAAAAACATCCACATGTAAACTCAAACGTTTAAACATTTGTAATTAATTCATATCATTCTAATACAATTAAGATACCCCAATTTGAAAGTGAATTAACAGCCTTATATCATAGCTTATTCATTACAAGATGTAAAATTAATTGGGGAAAAGTTCATATATATTTTGTATGGTGTTTTTATGATTGATGATGATTGTAATTATTGCGAATGTAATGCACTTTATTCTATCCATTATTCAGCTCTCTACCTTCTACATGACCAGTAGATATCAGCAGATAATAATCGGTCAGATTATTTACCATGCTCAGAGAATTCAATCTATCATTCAGCTCTCTAGCTTCTAAATTATCGACAGAAAATGTACCATTACGGTAAAATTACAATTATATCATGATCATTTCTTATGTACCATGACAGTCTATTTTATCATGATCATTTCTCATGTACCATGCTCTGAGGGGTTTCCACCAGGAGCAGCAGCATGGCCTCCACCTGTGAGGAGAGAGAAGACAGGAAGAGTCAGGGCTGCACTGTCTCATCCTGTCAGGTGTTCCACTCTGTGGAGCTGTGGGTGACATGTAAGGATCATGTCCTGTGTCTGTGCTGGGTTTCCTGTCCTGTGTGGACTGGGGTTGGTGTTAGCGTGCTGGACTACCACTAATATAATGTCCCCTTGTTTAGTAAAGAGAAGGGTGTCAGTCGTCCTTACAGTGTCTGCAGTCCTAAGTGATAGATACACATGCAGACTAACACTGCAGACACAGAAAGGAGGGAAACATCTCCTCTACACTGCATCTCTGACAGTGAACACAACATATGTCTAGATATAATGTATACCCCCTTATGACATTGCAGCATTATCACTGCATTGTTGTTTTTGTTTCCAATTTGGGATACAATAATAATACCCATAGAACACTTACTCATCAGCCACTTAGCCAGATTATTCTGATCCATCTTCCTCAGGATCTCCACAGTGACCTTCAGAGCTCCTTCCAGTGTGTATGTGTCCACCATCCTATCCACTGTGTCTGTTCTGGCAGCTCCCTCCAACCTGCTCTTTGGGATGGGATCAAACCCATCCAGACCTTTCTTCTGCAGGTACCACTGAAACGTCTTCAGATCGTCTTCCCCGAGCTTCTCCAGAGTCCCCAACAGCTGTTCTTCATTACTTGTGGCCATTGTGGATCACTGGAGAGAGTGGATTGTGTGTTGCTTAGTAAAATAAAGTTCAAACATTTCTTAAAAACTAGACTTTAAGTGTCAAAAGATGTTTATACATTTACATTTAGTGGCGAGTAGGGTGAAGTGCCTTGCCCAAGGACACAACGTAATTTTGTACAGCCGGAAATCGAACCGACAACCTTCTGATTACTTCCGAAGCTATTGAAGCTTCTGATTACAGAAGCTACAATAGCTTCTGGCCACACGGCCTCAGTATCAGATAAAGGATTTATAAGGAAGAACTTTCTTTTATGGATTTACAAACATATTCTCAAGGACTACACGGCTCATGGACACTATTTCAATGACAGTAGTCGGTGTGTTATAATGTGTGCTTTTCTCATTTACTTAGAATGTTGTTTGATGGATGTTTGATTATAACTTCCCTTCAGGTATAGTTAAATCAGTCAATCTTGATATAAAAATTATTGTGTCATACTAACAAAACAATTTATGAATGTTGTATTGTTATATTCTGAAGTTTAAGCATTCCGTGGACATTTGAAAAAACGGAACTCAAAGCTAGCAGCCACTTCACACCTCAGATCTCAGGACGACGCCCAGGTGGGGAGTAACTGACCAATCAGGAATTCACCTTTACAAGGATACCCCTCTTTCCTTGGGGAGTATAAAAAATTCCAACGTACAATCACCCTGGCCTTTTCGCAAGGATTCACCGGAAGTGTTCGCGAAACATCTGAACTATCCTTCTCAATCAGCAACACACTGGACCACCAGGAACTTTGACGAAAGATTCCTTTGCTCTAACCATTTGACAACGACGAACGGAACTTTAACTCTTCTTCTTCAAACTGACAACAGCAACTGCGATATTGCTACATTTCTTACTTGTGAACATTGGCATATTGTGATTTACTTTGTTACGTTTGATTTTAGTTTGCAAATGATTTAACCTAACTTTCATTAGGATTAGTTAGCATAGACTCCCTCCATTGTTCTCTAGAAGCCTATCTCTCTCTCTCTCCCCCTTTTACCGCGCTCTCAACCCACCATCTTGTATTCCGCTCTCATTATAGTTAAGGACCAACTGTATACTGTTTAACTCAACTCACTCTCAACTAACCTATAACTTCTCTGGTATTTGTTCATTTTAATTACATTTTCTTAACTAAATCATTGTTTATAATACTCCCTCACGTTATCTGATCTGCTCTACTTTCATAGAATTCACTACTTAAAATTAGACTGATTATTACGAAGGCTATTATTCAATAAGGTTAAATAAGGTTTCCTCTGTCCCTTTAACAAATAAGAGGTGGTGCCCCCAAGAACTAGATACTTTATTATAAATTAAGTATTGCTATTCTTAATTGTGCAAACCCCGCTACAATTTGATCAATTATTTTGGGAAAATCTTTTTATTTTTTACTCCATTAAAGTTTAAATAACTGCTAGTTATTGGTAAATTCAGTAAAGTTGACATTTTTCACAGTTTTTTTGTTGTCGAATCATTCATTGTTCACAATGGGTTAATTGAATAATTTATTGAGAAACCTGGCAAAATGTGGGCGTTTCAACAGCCATGCAAGGTCAAATATGGGAGTTGACGGGGTGTGGACACGGAGCTTGTTCACGTGTCATAATCACTAGTTAAGTGGTGTCTATAAAGACAAACGTGTGATATGTGTCACGTACGCAGTGTTCATGAATCTGAGACAAACTGTGTACAGAGTTTTCCAGTTTTCTCATACTTTTATTGATGAATTTACACAGAGTTTGACACACTTGATCTCTGTCCTGCCTTACAATGTCCTGCAAATCAGTCTCCTTCCCCCTTTAGAGATAAAGAAGGGAGGGTTGTAGCTCAGTGGTTAGAGCACCTGACTGCAGCTCAAGAGGTAGGAGGTTCAAATCTCCCCCTGTACTGGATGTTGATTTGGATAAATATCAGTAAGAACTGTGTGAGAAAGTAGGTTATATACTACAAGTTTTTATACATTAACATAAACCCCCTTGAAACTGACCCCCGCAAAATGAAACACTTTGACATATAACACACTATTAACCCCTACCAAAACTCTCAACACTGGAGTGAGAGACACAGAGACAGAGAGAGGCAGGTGTGTGTAGTGTGTATATTATGTAGACAGATGGAGAGAGAGACAGAGGGAGAGCTGGTGTGTTTGAGACGGATGAGTAGATTAAATAAGAGTCAGAAAGTCAGGAAGGGAGGGACTGTCAGAGCTGCTGGTAGAGGTGTTCATACTGGGGAAACATCACCAAGTCTAACTCTGCAATATCAACATTGGATTAGATTCTATTATTTAACACATTATCACTTTCAACAACCTTAACTCGAGACATAATAAACAGTGTAATCTTATCTAAAGCAGCTTTACTGCCTTCTCTGAAACTGCTCTCTCTGTCATCACATGTTCTGTAATAACACCCAGTCCAGTAGACATCTGTACTTTAGACAATGATTAACAGGAAAGACCAAGGATTTGTACTGTACATTTGTACTCAAAATCACCTTCAGTACCATGAAAAACTAACTACTGACAAACACATGTTACCATTAAACCCATTACAATCCTTCACTCTCTACTAGATACAGTTACTCATGTGAGTGTCCAACCAAATGTTCCAACGGTTCAGCTGTGTCTCTTGACCACACCCTGGTCCTCCATTCAGGAGGATTGTAGGTCTGAGCGTTCAACTAGAATCCTCCTCACTTCCTACCTGACCTGAACATGATCCCTGGAGGGACTTACCTCTGCTTTCTCCTGGTCTGAATTCACAAACACAACGTCTAGTCAAGCAGGCATTGTCCTTCGTGCTGAAGAAGAAATCTGTTGATGCTGTTTGTGCTGCTTTCTCAATGAAGAGTGCCTCTGGAACATTCTAGTTCCAGCCAGGTACAAGACAACAGGTCAAGGTCTACTGATATAGACCCCATCATGAGAGCTGTTTACTACTTAACCCTTCAGGTAGGAGGGGCCAGGGTGTACTATCAAATCAGAACATCATTAATATACTGTAGCTGATACAGAATACACAGTACTATCCATCTAAAGCTGCCTACTGTTACTGTGAGCTACTAACTCCTATATTTCCAGGGTTAGAGCTACTAACTCCTATGTGTCCACAGTTAGAGTGAGGACCTCAGTTATGTGTCATGGTGTTGACAGGACCCCACAGTGAGGTGCTCTGGACCAAATGAGGAGAATCAACTGTCATTTCATGTGACCTCATGACACCATGGATGCAGACCTGGTGGTCTTTGTGAAGTCACTGTGATCAGCAGATTATTACTCTCTGACCAGAAGTTCTGCTCTCCTGTATAAACCCTGCCCTATCTCCCCTGTCCCCTATAGACCTGCTGTACCTGGACTGACCCTCACCTGTCCCTGACCACCACGCTCCTATAGATCTGCTGTACCTGGACTGACCATCACCTGTCCCTGACCACCATGCTCCTATAGATCTGCTGTACCTGGACTGACCCTCACCTGTCCCTGACCACCATGCTCCTATAGACCTGCTGTACCTGGACTGACCCTCACCTGTCCCTGACCACCATGCTCCTATAGACCTGCTGTACCTGGACTGACCCTCACCTGTCCCTGACCACCATGCTCCTATAGACCTGCTGTACCTGGACTGACCCTCACCTGTCCCTGACCACCACGCTCCTATAGACCTGCTGTACCTGGACTGACCCTCACCTGTCCCTGACCACCACGCTCCTATAGACCTGCTGTACCTGGACTGACCCTCACCTGTCCCTGACCACCATGCTCCTATAGACCTGCTGTACCTGGACTGACCCTCACCTGTCCCTGACCACCATGCTCCTATAGACCTGCTGTACCTGGACTGACCCTCACCTGTCCCTGACCACCATGCTCCTATAGACCTGCTGTACCTGGACTGACCCTCACCTGTCCCTGACCACCACGCTCCTATAGACCTGCTGTACCTGGACTGACCCTCACCTGTCCCTGACCACTAAACTATCCAAGCTAAACTTAACCTTACACTACCAGTGATAGCTGGTTCAATCTACTGTCTGGAGGTGCTCAAAATGAAATATAGAAATTGATATTTTAATTGCCACATTAATCATGACATTTTGTATTTATCCATATTTCTTCAAGAAAATGTCATTTTCCTGTCAATCAGCACCCTCCCCCTCTCAATCTCCACTGTAGAGTTTAGTTTGATTCTCATCTATCTGGTTTGACCCATTTCTACATTCCAGTCCTGTGCTGCTACAGGGCTCTGTAGAAACCATGTCATGGATGAGGAAATGCAGTTTCACTTGACGCTCCCTGTAGAAATGATGGGTGTTGGGTGGAGTTGTGACTCTCATGACTTATAAGAATGATGGGTAAATACGACCTGATCTAAACACATGATTTAAAAACTTCTGCCAGTCTGATGTACAATCACCCCTAATCATTCCAGAAACATGACTTGTCATCCTGTCACATGATCATCACTGTACTGTGTTCTGTACTGTAACTCTGGATGTTTGTCCTCCCTCACCTGCAGCCTACATCACCTGCCCTGCCAGAACCCTCCTCTCTCTGCCCTGTCTCTGATCACCTGCCCTGCCAGAACCCTCCTCTCTCTGCCCTGTCTCTGATCACCTGCCCTGCCAGAACCCTCCTCTCTCTGCCCTGTCTCTGATCACCTGCCCTGCCAGAACCCTCCTCTCTCTGCCCTGTCTCTGATCACCTGCCCTGCCAGAACCCTCCTCTCTCTGCCCTGTCTCTGATCACCTGCCCTGCCAGAACCCTCCTCTCTCTGCCCTGTCTCTGATCACCTGCCCTGCCAGAACCCTCCTCTCTCTGCCCTGTCTCTGATCAGGGTCTTTCTCATGCTCAGGATACTCTTGCACAGGGCAAATGAAACATTCACCAATGCACAGAGGAACACAGTGGAACAGGTTTATACTAGATGGTGTGTTGAATGAAGGTTTATGTCATCATAGGTTGTCATAGGCTAGCCATAATTAGGATGGAATAGATTATTATGGATTATTATTACCATTAGAATGACCTTTCACCTGTTAACTCTGTCTGACCAGGGAGGTACTGCAGGGAGGTTGCAATTCTTGGAATTTTTTTAATAGTATTTTTTTATTTAATGTCTGTAAATACACATTAACATGAATCCGACATATTGTAGCGAACGGATAAATGGAGGCAGAAGACATTATCTTTCAGTCAGCAATAACAGATAAATGAAGGCAGAAGACGTTATCTTTCAGTCAGCAGTGCACCCATTCAGCTGCTCACAGGAGCTCTCTCAAGCTGGGCAGTGGTTCACTCACAGCAGGAGACTAGACTGGACCTCCAAGCTTCCTGTACACAAAGAGGAGGACCTGCCCCTATCACTGCTGTGCCAATCACAAGGCCACATGTTACACGGTGGCTCTGTCAGGTTCCCCGTGATTGGCCGAGAGCCTATTCAGTCCCCAGCTGACTAAGATCTCTAACCCAATATTATAGAACAATAATAATTTAACAACAGGGTAGCTATGTTCATACATGGCACAAGGCCCAGTTTAATATAAAACAACATTTTATGCAACACATGTAATAGGGGGTCCCTGCTCCATCTCTCCATCAGTTTGGGGGTCCTACAAATAGGTTTGAACAATATATATATATTTTTTATCAAATGATAACTCTACAGAACATGCTAGATCTACAAATCGGTCTGAACATTGACCAAGATGGGAGGTAACCTAAAGACTCCTGTAGAGCAGACATGGTTCACTTTGTCTGAATAACGACCGGTCACCACAACTTTCAGAAGATAAATGTCAAAAACACATTGCTGTTTTTTTTTGCTGAATGTAAATATTTCACACATACCACAGTCTGGAGTCTGGTGAAGTCAGTCTTTTGGTCTGTTGACCCACCAGAACGTGAGTCTGAACTAGATCTATGTTGACTGAAGGTCTGAAGGTCTACAGCAGTACTGTTCAGGTGACTGCCCATCATAGTGAATCAGCACAGTAAACAACAAGCACCCAACAGTGCTGTTCAGGTGACTGCCCATCATAGTGAATCAGCACAGTAAACAACAAACACCCAACAGTGCTGTTCACCAAGTCAATTGATTGAGGTGCATGGAGTTCTGTAAATCATTTCATAAAATCTCCTCTGTTTCAGTCAATAAAATAACGTACATTACACTTACTGTATTGTGTCTTTTCTTTATGAGTGCAGGTTGGGAGTGGACATTTCCTGTTGAGAACGGTTCTCTTATTAAGCTGTGATACTGAAACTGACACGTAGCTGAAAGAGGAAGAGGGAAACCAACAGGAAGAACACAAGTTGAGACCAGGGTTAAACACTGAGGGATTCGTCCAGTCAGAAAGGTTAACACAATGGTGCCGTCTGGAAATAGTTTGTCTTTGGTCTACTCTGTCATTAACATTGGATTTGGACTAGTGACTTTGCAACCCTACTGCCCATTGTATTTATTTTACACTTGTACTTTGTCCATTTGAGAGGACATCTTAGGCTTTCCAATGATGTCACAAATGTGAATGACTTCAAGAACAGCAGTTAGGTAAATACGTTATAGAGGCATAACTATAACAGATAAAACATTTGTGAAATATTTGAAAGCCATGAATCAACCCCAAACCGGCATGTCATGTAACATGTAAACCTCTACAGAGCTTTCTCCTGGCTGTCAGGAGGATCTAGATCTTTGCTGAATAACTGTGCAGCCTGTGTGTCCTGACTGCTGCACAGAACATGCTGCTCAGACACCAGATGGATCATGTCAGGGTGAAGTGTGTTTACTGCATGTGTTTGTGTATGAGGGAGATCTAACACTGTGTTCCTGTAGTGTTGCTGAGGCACTACATTACAGTAATACCAGAGGCTGGCAGTATTGACAGCAACTCATGACTTATTATACATAATTAGGGAACACAATGAAACGATCACCTTCAGATTCACAACAGATACACAGAAGTGACACAATGTTATGAGCAGGTGAGGTGTGCTTAACTCCTAGTGAACAAAACATAAAGGATCAGATAAACCATCTCTGAGAATGTTGTGACTTCCTGTTGTAGTCTTAACAGTTCTTTCAGTTCTCACCTAAATTACATTTACATGTATTCATTTAGCAGACACTTTTATCCAAAGCGACTTACAAGAAAGAGCTTTACGTAGTGTACAGGTCAATGATCCTAAATGTGCTGACAGGGACAGCATTTCAGGAAGTGAAACTTGATGAGGCCTATAATTGACATTTGGTCATTTTAGCAGACACTCTTATCCAGAGCGACTTACAGTAAGTACAGGGACATTCCCCTGAGGCAGGTAGGGTGAAGTGCCTTGCCCAAGGACACAACGTCATTTGGCACGATATTGAACTTTTCATTCGGCTAGCACAAACCATTGTAATCTCACATATATATTCTTATTTATTATTGTTTATTTTCGCGCCCCTAAGGCTCAGTCAATATTTGGACTACATACACACATTGGTGTCAAAAGTTTCGTCTTGGTAGCGATTGCGTTGCTTCTATTCGGATTTACCTTCCATTGCACAGTTTAGGAGGTTACAACGTTTTTGTGGCGACAAAGTGCCTTTAGTCGACGAAGGGTAATCTGTGCTAGCTACGTCACCACGTCAACACAAGTTAGCATGGACGTATGGATACAACGTGATAGAGACGTTCTAGCACACAAATTGGAGCTTGGATTACGAGTGAAAAATACCACCCCAAAAAATCCCAACCATTTGGCCTTGTTGAGAAAGCGATTTAGAGTGGAACTGAAATCTCGGATCTTTGATTTAGGTCGTCAAATTCTTTGTAATTTGAGCGAGTGCGGGTCGCCTGTGAGACCACCTAGTCTTTTGGTGCCAGCCAGGCCGTCATAGTAGTATTTTGGTAGTTAATTTTATAGTTCAATTTTACAGGAAAAAACAGAAAGAGGGAAATTTCATATGACTATTGTGAAGACATCCAGGTGGTGAGATTTTAATGCAGGTTGCTGTAAAAACGTTGATTTGTTTGCTACGGGAGAGACCCGTCAGCCTCCATTGACGATTGCGGCAGCAACAACAGTGTTGTTAACGTCGACAACAGTCGATCTGCGTCCGGTGAGTATTTTCTTAATTTCGTAGCTACCAGGGTAAATTCTACATCCATGGCGATTGTGAAGACAGCCAGCGGGTCAGCATATTTTAGTTATTTGTGTAAAACTTGGAATTTGAGTGAGACCGTGTCTTGTTTTGACGTTAGCCTCTGAGTCACAGACTCTGCTCGCCCACTGGCAGTGTGTAGTAGTAGGCTACAGTACTGTTTTCAATGCCACAGCTATGGCTAAACTTTATTATGTCTTATTACACGGCTGTTCGTAATACTGTAGAATGCTTCATTCACTTGAATGGGGCATCCCAACGTTCTGCGGTGAACAATTTTCTCATATTTGACCGTTGCCATGCATATTTGACAGCTGTCAAGGGAAGTGGCCTTTTTGCCTCGGATTCATGTCTTTCGTAGCACTCCGCAAGTAGTCCGGTAACTTTTCAACCCCAGCGTACTCTGTTGCTTAGCGACGTCAGCTGATTTGAAACCTAAAGGACGTTCAAAGTCTATGAAGTTCAACGTCTTGGCGAACTTCTCTGCTGATCGACAATACGAATGGTAAGAAATACATTGTAAAAAGACACACTGTGTCAAGTTATTTTTGTTGGCAAGTAGCCGTGTAACAAGCAGGATTATGTATAGAACGCCGGTCATTATTGGGAAAATAAGCCCCGACAGTGCGAACAGCACCCCGACGCCAAGCGAAGGGGTTTTGTTTCGCCCTGAAGGGGCTTTTTTTCTCAATAATGACCGGCGTTCTATACATTATCCATTACAAAAGAAACGTTCTCATTTCCGGCGCTTTCAAACAATCAGTGAAGTGTGGATAGCAACAGCAGCTAGCTTGCCTCTAGCAAACTGCTTTTTAATTAGCCATGTCCCCCTAAATTTATATCGAACTTATTTACGTTTTGGGGGGCTTATTTTCAGTTAGCAGACGGTACTATTTGAATCGCAATTCCATCTGAAATACTACCAGTGACAACGTTGTTACAGTAGCTTGTTTCAAAGGGGGTTTCTTGTTTCAAAGGGTGTTCTTAATGAATTATGCAATAGGCTCTGTGCACAATCGTACTGACGAACTTCCGCTGTAGCCAAAATTCGGGAAATCAGTTTACGGTTTACTGGAGACCATCATCTGAGTTTCCAAAATGCTCAGCTTTAGTAGATATCTCCAAGACCTGCCTTAAATAAGCGTCAGTGACGTCTATCGCATCGTAAATGCTTTTTTCCCCTGCTCCAACAAGCAAGCGGGACAAGGGATTCAAACTGTACATATCCAGTTATCTGCACAACTATGAGCGTAAGTAGTATAATGTGGTGTTCCGGTCGGCTAGCGTCTAAGCTAGTTAGCGATGTGTTCATTTTAGTGTAGTATAGAAGCTTGTTTTTCTTTATTTGAAACGCTAACTGTCCGTTTTTATGTATTATCATTTGTATTTCTGGCCCTCTCTATCCATAATCGTTTTTCTTTGAAACATGATAGCCTAATATAGCCCGATAGCCCGAATTTTGGCTACAGCGGAAGTTCGTCAGTACTATTGTGCACAGAGCCTATATGAGTAGGCTAAATGCTTGAAAATATCACTAGATGGGAAAACGGACCCACCTGCAACCGACGCAAGCACACCCTACAATTTCCCCAGAAATTGTACCCTCTCTAGTTTATAAATATAATCATGCCACTTCATACCAATGAATCATTCAGTAGTGTACAAAGAAAAGTTAAATGGAGCAACAAAAACACACTAAGCTGAACTTAACCCTACACTCGCAGTGCTATAAACTAAACCTTATCTGTTAACAAAACCTGTTTCTAAACTTAACCCTATGCTGACAGTGCTAGCTAGTTCAATCTTCTGTCTGGAGGTACTCAAAATGATTCTCATCTATCTGGTTTGACCCATGTTTACATTGCAGTCCTGTGCTGCTACAGGGCTCTGTAGAAACCATGTCATGGATGAGGAAATGCAGTTTCACTTGACACTCCCAGTAGGAATGATGGGTGTTGGGTGGAGTTGTGAGTCTCATGACTTATAAGAATGATGGGTAAATACAACGTGATCTAAACACATTATTTAAAAACCTCTGTCAGTCTGATGTACAATCACCCCTAACCATTCCAGAAACATGACTTGTCATCCTGTCACATGATTATCACTGTACTGTGTTCTGTACTGTAACTCTGGATGTTTGTCCTCCTTCACCTGCAGCCTACATCACCTGCCCTACCAGAACCCTCCTCTCTCTCTCCTGTCTCTGATCACCTGCCCTGCCAGAACCCTCCTCTCTCTGCCCTGTCTCTGATCACCTGCCCTACCAGAACCCTCCTCTCTCTGCCCTGTCTCTGATCACCTGCCCTGCCAGAACCCTCCTCTCTCTCTCCTGTCTCTGATCACCTGCCCTGCCAGAACCCTCCTCTCTCTGCCCTGTCTCTGATCACCTGCCCTGCCAGAACCCTCCTCTCTCTGCCCTGTCTCTGATCACCTGCCCTGCCAGAACCCTCCTCTCTCTGCCCTGTCTCTGATCACCTGCCCTGCCAGAACCCTCCTCTCTGCGCTGTCTCTGATCAGGGTCTTTCTCATGTTCAGGATACTCTTGCACAGTGCAAATGAAACATTCACCAATGCACAGAGGAACACATGGAACATGTTTATACTAGATGGTGCATTGAATGAAGGTTTATGTCATCATAGGTTGTCATAGGCTAGCCATCTCTTTGATCCACAATCAAAAGCTGTTAGCACTAGCTAACCCTAGTCTATAGAGGACCAAATAGGATAGTATAATAGTCTAAATAGGATATATACATTTGATACGTTCATGTAAACCCTTGATTACACATGCAGTGTTGTTGTCAAAGGGCAAAGCCTGTCTCCTTCCTTGGCCAGTGTTAACCATAGAGTTAATATAACTAGAGTAAGCTACTTTTGTCTTCCAAGATGGCGTCCCCATTTATTTCTATGAAAAGTGCTCAGTGGCGCAGTGAGGCAAGCGAGAGCGCGAGACTGGGCGCAGCCATATTTCCACTTCCGTGTCTTCCGGTCTAGCTTTAAACAGTGGCTCTTTTTTTCCCGAGCTCCGAGACCTCGTGCACGCTTGCAACTAGCTGTATACGTCATACTTTGCGACAACCAGTCGCGAGCATAGATTTATATGGTTACGAGCGTGTGAGCTAAGGCAGAATCTATGGGCAGAAAGTCCGATAAGAATCAGAGACATGATGCAAACTTAACGGAAATGTATTCTGTCACTGTACAGTATTCCTTCTACTTGTTTTTTAGAAATAGGCTATAGGGCTAAATATAGGGCTATTCTAGATGGAACTCATCACATATGTTGCTTTTTTTCTTCGTGATATGAGTATGATTTCCAACGCATTGTATCGGATGAAATAAACTGTTAACATGAAAAGCTCCGTCGTTGTTCTCGCCAGGCAAAGAAAGCTTAGTTATTTTGGTAACCAAAATCTTCCATAATGCAGACTTACCATAGCTTACTGTCAACTTTATATTCAAACGAAATGCCACGAAATTCACACTGCCTTCATCAGTGTCGAAATGCGACCTGTGTTTTATATGTTCAACCTAGAAAACCAAATATTATTTAAATATATATCATTTCCTACTGTGGTTAACAGTTAAAGTATTAATCTTCGTCTTTGCTCCAGATAGACAAGTCAACAATCAATGCTCACGCTTAACATAATATACTTGCCATCATGTCATGAACGTTTTTACGAAAAATCAAATCCTTTTTAAAATAACGGGAATAAACTATATTAAAACATTTCATGTATGTGTGACAACGATTTGCTAAACTTGCTACAACAAGGCAGGCAACTCAAGCCATTTCTCCCTGTGCTCATTCAATTTAAGTCTATGGCCCATTCAGCTCAATGTAAATCGGCTATCGGCCAATGTGAACTTTTGTGCTTGTGCCCTGTTAGTATCCGCGAGCACATTTGCAGGCAACTATTATTGACGTAAGCAAATAAATGGGGAGCTAGTTTACCAATTTCGGATTGGTTTCAAACTTAGCAAAAATCAGGAAAAATTATTCTATGAAAAAGCTAGTAGTATGAGCCAGGTTCGAGAATCCAACAAAAATTATTGGGGGAGATAGTTTTGTAAATGTTGACTGGAGTTAATAGAATAAAAACGACCGGAAGACACGGGAACCTAACCGTAAATGCAATACCACCTACATCCACCGGGGCCGTTGCTTCAAGCCGAGGGGCGAGGGGTGGGGGCTTGGTGTTAACTGATAACACAGCACATACTCTTCCTGTGAATCAACACAGGTGGGAGGTCGTTAAGCTCTGACTGTTTAGACAGTGTTGCTAACACACGTTAGCCTATGATCACATTTACAGACACACTAGACACCTCTTAGTGCTCCACGGCCCACCGTCATTATGCTGCTTGCTAAAGCTGCTCATGCCTGCATGGCCAGAAGTTAGTTCTTTGTAAGATGAGACTTGGAAATGTCTGAGACACTAGTGGAGGTCAGAGGTCACCATGTTACAATTTCTATGAACCATCTAAAGACTAAACAAACGGTATCTAGCACCATGAATGCAACGTCTTCTGTCTGTGCTTGCGAAGGCTGTGTTGATGTCACCCCCATATTCCTTGTGAGGGTAAAACCTCCCATATTGTGATACTATTTAACTGCCCTTCATTCCTGTATTCATGGTCAAGTCCTCTGAGATGCTCAGCTTGAGTGTATCAGACAACTGCACCTAACAGATCTGGAATAAATGTTTAATTTTGTCTTTAATTTGTACTTTTGACTTCATTGACTTTCACAGCAGTTGGGTAAGATAAGAGACTTCTTCAGTACTCATAGCTCCACTTTCCCCCAGAGGTTCAGCCTCCTGGTTCAGATGTATAAAGGGACACATGAACATGGCTGAGGTTCAGCCTCCTGGGTCCAGATGTATGAAGGGACACATGAACATGGCTGAGGTTCAGCCTCCTGGTCCAGATGTATGAAGGGACACATGAACATGGCTGCAGAAACATGTGGACGGGTGTTTCAACACAGTTTCAGATTGATGAAGGAACACGTGGTGTAAGAATCTGTGTACCTTCTGTGCACTTTAGAACCCATGCGTAGGCCTACACCATGTTTTAAGATGTGATACGGCAACACAGAGGGACCAAAAGGCAAAGAGAAAGTGCATGCATCACAAATGACAGTTTTACTTGATCTTCAATGGGAGTAAATTGTGTAGGTTATCTAAATAATGCCAATTATCTCGTTTTAGCCTATTTAGTCAGAATTTTGTTTTGTGAATTTGGCCCGCAAAAAAAGATCATGTTAACACAATGGCACAATGATTTGATTAATTATTTTTGGGTTAGGGTCGCACAATCACTAGTTAAGTGGTGTCTATGAAGACTAATGTGCAGGGGCGTAACTCTAGGGGGTACAGCAGGTGCTGTAGCCAGGCTCAAAAACATGCGTCTCTCGACCGCCCCCCCGTCCAAGCTAAGTCACATGACTTTCCCTCTGTACAGTGATGTACTACCTGGATATACTTTTGTTCAAATACACGCTTTTAATAATCTTCCTGTCGTGTCAAATACTAATTATACAGCTAAAAAGGCAAACTTATCTCAGTCATGGTTGTTATTATTTTTTGGGGAAAAGTAGCAATTTATACCAAAATCATATGCTTATCCTACATGTTGTATAGAAACTATCAAAAAACGATTAAATGAAAAAGTTCTTATTTTCTTTGGTATTTTTGTGATTAGCAATGGTGATTGCAGGGTAATATGTATGTTGTTGTCCAATGTCAAGTCTCTATTTGATCATGTGACATACATTTGATACAATACGCCATAGTTAAGTAACGGGTATGCAACGGACGTGGTCTTGCAAGCAAACTCCGTCAGAGCTATCTGGCCGCACCGACCAGGAGTCGAACTCACCACCTCTGACTTGCCAAGCGCAACCACTACCAGCTACGCCAAAGAAAAGCTAGCTATTCATTGACGGGTGGCCTATTACATACCCGAGGAGTGAGTTTCACCAGTTCACACCGGCTACAGTTACACCAATTCGAATGTCACAACAACGCAGTTCATTGAGCACAGCACAACTGAACGTGTAGCAATGCCTTTTAAGCATAAGAGTGGAAGCAAGAAAAGGCAAGAGAAAAAATAACAAGATGAGAAGGCGGCAACGCTGCCAAAATTAGATTATTTTTAACTAGACCATCAACAAGTCGCCAGCCCACGAAATCCGCCACGGACGACCCCGACACGGACATCCCCCCTGCTAGCAGCAGTGCAGCTGGGATCAGTATCGCTGCCCGCAGACAGGTAACCTACGGCTATTGTGATAGATATACATTTTAAGCCAAGTTATAGCCTACATACATTATGGTCGGGAAGGATAAATAGGATACAAGTTGAGTAAATAGTGGTAACTACTTGGTGGATAGCAAATTATTATGTTTTTATGTATTATGTTATGCCAATAGCCTAGCAGGGTGCTAGGGAGGCTATTCCTAGGAGGGGGAGGGGAGCCAAATGTAACAAAGTGTTTCCCCATCTATTCCAATTTAAAACATTTTTTTTGCGTTCACTAGGGGGTGGGGGGGGCCATAATATCTTGTACCTGGGCCTGTCGTTACTATGTTACGCCACTGCTAATGTGTGATATGTGTCACATACGCAGTGTTCACAAATCTGAGAAAAACTGTGTACAGTTTCCAGTTCTCATACTTTTTGCATAAATTGATCTTGTCCTGCCTTACAATCTCCTGCAACTCAGCCTCCTTCCCCCTTTAGAGAGAAAGAAGGGATGGTTGTAGCTCAGTGGTTAGAGCACCTGACTGCAGCTCGAGAGGTAGCAGGTTCAAATCTCCCTCTGTACTGTGTGTTGATTTGGATAGATATCAGTAAGAACCGTATGAGAAAGTAGGTTACATACTACAACTTGTGGTGTGTGTTCATTATGCAGAGAGATGAAGGGCCCTATTTTAACGATCTGAAACGCAAGTATCAAAACGCAAAGCGCAAGTCACTTTGTGGGCGGGACTCTGGCGTGACTCTTATTAATGTGCTGCCTTCGGGTCACATGACCCAAAGGTTCATAACGAACCATCGTTGTGTTTACCCAATTTTACCCAATACAAAAACAAATAAAAATAATTTTATTTTAACCTTTGCAATGTGTGTGGTCTGAGACAGCCCAACGGTTAAAAGAAAATGCTTCACTTTGTTTTTGTATGCGGTAAAGTTGTCGCAATACGACGGTGGGTCACAATGACTGATGGGTCACAATGACCCGAAGATAACACAAGGGTTAAGAGACTTGTTGCTCTTGTTGGTTAGTTGTAACTGACTTAAAACTATTGTGCTTGGTGTGTAATATATTTTTGTTGCTTGCTTTTTTCCACAGGTACACCCTTGCACTTTTCGAGGTTCATGTTGTTTAATTGTATCTTGTTTAACTACATGCTCTTATGGTTCTTCCCTTTGGGACTTATTTAGTTTTCACAATGTATGCTTCATGTTTTGGTTACCAGCAATGTTTGGGGCTATCTCGTTGCTATGATCAGTGACCTTTGCACTTTTGTAAAGCTCTCTTTTGAAAGTCGCTTTGGATAAAAGCGTCTGCTAAATGCATAAATGTAAATTAGGCTTTGAAAATGTGAGACAATTGTGAAGCTCCGCCCCCTCGAATGTATTGAATTTAGCAACAACAACAAGCTAAATCAATTGCAGATGTCAGAACAGACCTACATGCAGTCTATGAATTTTTTATGTAATTATTTTGTCTTTGCATCCTACCAGCTTCCAAAGTAACAGAATGCAGGTTGGGTTTTTGCCCCACCGATTCAAAACCTGAGCTGAAAACGGTTGTTCAACGGTCTACCTCCAAGTTTCAGTGTGACAAAGTTTTCACCCTTTGTACATGCTTTTAACTACTCCTTTCACACGTATATAATGTACTGAGAAGCAAATCATGGAATTAGCTTTACAGCATCTTTAACACATTATCACTTTCAACAACCTTAACTCAAGAGACCTAATGAACCGTGTAATCTTATCTAAACAGCTTTACTGCCTTCTCTGAAACTGCTCTCTCTGTCATCACATGTTCTGTAATAACACCCAGTCCAGTAGACATCTGTACTGTGTAGACAATGATTAACAGGAAAGACCAAGACTACATCTGATGCACCTTATTATCTTTTTGCAGGATTTTTACACACAGTAACAACACACCTTAAAACTATGATATGAACTGAACTATGAACTAGTTCAGAATTTAAATGGTGAACTATGAACGTGAACAATTCATGTTTACTTGTATGAACTGAACTTTGAACGAGTTCATAAGAGGTATGAACGTGCACAACAAGGCAGATTATCTTATGAGAAGGCAAGACAGGACCTAGGAAGAACCAGTACTCCCCACAGGGAAAGTTAAGTAATAAGGAAACTATTGACGGGTTACTGAAGGCTGATGTCCTGGTACACTGTAGCACATGTAACACGAGAGATGGAGAGAATAATGAACAGAGACAGAGGGAGAGAGAGAGGCAGGTGTGTGTAGTGTGTGTACTTTGCAGAAAGATGAAAAGAGAGAGAGAGGGAGAGCTGGTGTGTTTGAGACGGATGAGTAGATTAAATAAGAGTCAGAAAGTCAGGAAGGGAGGGACTGTCAGAGCTGCTGGTAGAGGTGTTCATACTGGGAAAACATCACCAAGTCTAACTCTGCAATATCAACATTGGATTAGATCCTATTATTTAACACATTATCACTTCCAACGACTTTAACTCAAGAGACATAATGAACAGTGTAATCTTTTCTAAATCAGCTTTATTGCCGTCTCTGAAACGGCTCTCTCTGTCATCACATGTTCTGTAATAACACCCAGTCCAGTAGACATCTGTACTTTAGACAATGATTAACAGGAAAGACCAAGGATCTATACAGTACATTTGTACTCAAAATCTCCTTCAGTATCATGAAAAACGAACTACTGACAAACACATGTTACCATTATTCCCATTAAAATCCTTCACTCTCTACTAGATACAGTTACTCATGTGAGCGTCCAACCAAATGTTCCAACGGTTCAGCTGTGTCTCTTGACCACACCCTGGTCCTCCATTCAGGAGGATTGTAGGTCTGAGCGTTCAACTAGAATCCTCCTCACTTCCTACCTGACCTGAACATGATCCCTGGAGGGACTTACCTCTGCTTTCTCCTGGTCTGAATTCACAAACACAACGTCAAGTCAAGCAGGCATTGTCCTTCGTGCTGAAGAAGAAATCTGTTGATGCTGTTTGTGCTGCTCCTTAAAAAGGTGTGACTCTGTACAAAAGGTTCAGTAACAGGTCAAAGTCTGGTCATATAGACGCCATCATTCATTAGAGTAGCAAGTACACTGAACAGTAGAATAAAACAGGTCAGAGTCCAGTGATATAGACCCCATCATGAGAGCTGTTAACCCTTCAGGTAGGAGGGCCCTGGGTGTACTGTCACATCAGAACATCAGACACAAGTGAAGTTACAGACCTACGACTAGCTGAAGAAAGACAATATCCCTGAGACAAGATGTTTTATAGATGCAGAGTTGTTGGTCTGGATATCTACAGGACTTCAGGTCCCAGAATCCACCTCTCCACTGCCCTTGTTACCTGAGATCACAGTGACTTCACAATGCCCTGGTGGCAACACACTCTAGAATGTTGAATCATTAACAGCATGAACATCATAAAGCAGATTATTACACTCTGACCAAAAGTTCTGCTCTCCTGTATAAACCCTGCCCTATCTCCCCTGTCTCCTATAGACCTGCTGTACCTGGACTGATCCTCACCTGTCTCTGACCACCACGCTCCTATAGACCTGCTGTACCTGGACTGACCCTCACCTGTCCCTGACCACCACGCTCCTATAGACCTGCTGTACCTGGACTGACCCTCACCTGTCCCTGACCACCATGCTCCTATAGACCTGCTGTACCTGGACTGACCACCACGCTCCTATAGACCTGCTGTACCTGGACTGACCCTCACCTGTCCCTGACCACCATGCTCCTATAGACCTGCTGTACCTGGACTGACCCTCACCTGTCCCTGACCACCACGCTCCTATAGACCTGCTGTACCTGGACTGACCCTCACCTGTCCCTGACCACCATGCTCCTATAGACCTGCTGTACCTGGACTGACCCTCACCTGTCCCTGACCACCATGCTCCTATAGACCTGCTGTACCTGGACTGAACCTCACCTGTCCCTGACCACCACGCTCCTATAGACCTGCTGTACCTGGACTGACCACCACGCTCCTATAGACCTGCTGTACCTGGACTGACCACTAGCTCCTATAGACCTGCTGTACCTGGACTGACCCTCACCTGTCCCTGACCACCACGCTCCTATAGACCTGCTGTACCTGGACTGACCACCATGTTCCTATAGACCTGCTGTACCTGGACTGACCCTCACATGTCCCTGACCACCATGCTCCTATAGACCTGCTGTACCTGGACTGACCCTCACCTGTCCCTGACCACCATGCTCCTATAGACCTGCTGTACCTGGACTGACCCTCACCTGTCCCTGACCACCACGCTCCTATAGACCTGCTGTACCTGGACTGACCACCACGCTCCTATAGACCTGCTGTACCTGGACTGACCACCACGCTCCTATAGACCTGCTGTACCTGGACTGACCCTCACCTGTCCCTGACCACCACGCTCCTATAGACCTGCTGTACCTGGACTGACCACCACGCTCCTATAGACCTGCTGTACCTGGACTGACCCTCACTTGTCCCTGGAGATACAGGTGGAGGTAGTCAGGTGGAGGAGAGCTGGAAACCTACATGATGCTGTCAGTATATATAAGAGAGGGTATTCTCTCTATCTCTCTGTCTCTCTGTCTCTCTCTCTCTCTCTCTCTCTGTTTCTCTCTCTCTCTGTTGATGCTCCTGACTGAACCATACAGACAGGTCATTCTCTCTCTCTGTTCCTTTCAGACAGAACAGTGCAGGGGGACACATAGGGACCTCCACTCTTTTCTAACCACTTCTCTCTCTCTTTCTCTCTCTCTCTCTCTCTCTCTCTCTCTCTCTCTCTCTCTCTCTCTCTCTCTCTTCTCTCTCTCTCTCTCTCTCTCTCTCTCTCTCTCTCTCTCTCTCTCTCTCTCTCTCTCTCTCTCTCTCTCTCTCTGCATATTGAAACCATTTCATGTCTGAGTAAAATATAGTTTTAACTGACACTATTGTGGTAAAAGAGAACATTATTGTTCCTACCCTCTCTGCTCTCTGACAGTAAACTTAGTAACAATGAAAACTAAATTACATCTCCTGTGTTGCCAATCTCCGTATTCTGTGTAAACTATGTCATGAATGAGGAAACACCTGTAGTTTAGCCCAGGCAGCACCAGCAGTTATGGATCCCATAACAAAGTGCTGGGTACCTGGTTAGTTTGGGATTTGAAATATTAACTTTGCTTTGGGTATATTTCAAGTTCAAGTTCAAGTCTTTTATTTGTCAGGTACACAGAACAACGCAAGGTTAGACTGGGCACTGAAAATCTTAAGACAAGACAATGCAAGCACCTGGCATAACATAACATATAAGTACAAGGAACACAATTTACATCAATACTGAGCTTAAATAAGTGAAACTTCCTACATATACAGATAGCAATAAATATCGACTATACTAACCATAATACTAAAACTTCCTAAATTACAGATAACAATAGAAGTACACTGTACTAACCCTAAATGCACAAAAAACCTGTTTCAACCCTATAACCTATTCTTACCTAAGTGGAGTACAGTACAATAGTGCAAATTTTCAGATCAGTGACTAAGTCAATGACCATACAGGAGCCTGTTGGCGAGGTACAGTGAGGTACAGTAGTGCAAGTTACTGCACTACTAGGTAGGTCTACTTTCTAGGTAAGATATAGGTTAATGTAGACACAGTCATATGGACTATGACAACTATAATGTCCAGAAACATGACCTGTCCCTTATGAATATAATCATGCCACTCTGCTGCACGTCGGACGGTTCACACCTCCGCATCGTCCATTATCAGGTGATAATCGACACCTCGTTGGGCATTATCCCTTACATATAGTACAACTTTTTATACATTAACATAAACCACCTTGAAACCGACCCTTATACAAAGAGACACTTTTACATACAACACACTATAAATCCCTACCAAAACTCTCAACACTCGAGTGAGAGACACAGAGACAGAGAGACGCAGGTGTGTGTGGCGTGTGTGTGTTCATTATGCAGAGAGATGGAGAGAGTTATGGACAGAGAGACAGAGGGAGAGAGAGAGGCAGGTGTGTGTAGTGTGTGTATCATGCAGAGAGATGGAGAGAGAGACAGAGGGAGAGCTGGTGTGTTTGAGACAGATGAGTAGATTAAATAAGAGTCAGAAAGTCAGGAAGGGAGGGACTGTCAGAGCTGCTGGTAGAGGTGTTCATACTGGGGAAACATCCCCAAGTCTAACTCTACAATGAACTATTTAACATGGGATTGTAGTATTATCTTTTTTAACACATTATCACTTCCAACATCTTCAACTCAAGAGACCTAATGAACCGTGTAATCTTATCTAAACAGCTTTACTGCCTTCTCTGAAACTGCTCTCTCTGTCATCACATGTTCTGTAATAACACCCAGTCCAGTAGACATCTGTACTTTAGACAATGATTAACAGGAATGACCAAGGATCTGTACTGTGCTTTTGTACTCAAAATCACCTTCAGTGTGAGAAATTGACAAATTAAGACAGACATACACATATTACCATTAAACTCATTAACATCCTTCATTTTCTACTGGATATGGTTCTTCATGTTAGTTATCAACCAAATGTTCCTACGGTTCAGCCATGTCTGTTGACCATAACCTGGTCCTCCATTTAGGAGGATTGTAGATCCAAGCGTTCAAATATAATCATCCTCACTTCATACCTGACCTGACAAAAATCTCTGGAGGGACTTACCTCTGCTTTCTGCTTGTCTGAATTCACAACCCAACGTCAAGCAGGCAGTGTCCTTTGTGCTGGAAAAGAAATGTGTTGATGCTGTTTGTGCTGATTCCACAATGAAGAAGTACAGAACAAGACAACAGGTTAAAGTCTGGTCATATACACACCATCATGAGAGCTGTTTACTACTTAACCCTTCAGGTAGGAGGGCCCTGGGTGTACTGTCAAATCAGAACATCAATACACAGTAGCTAATACAGAATACTGTCTATCCATCTACTCCTGCTTGCTTACTGTTTCTGTGAGCTACTAACTCATATATTTACTCAGTTAGAGCTACTAACTCATGTATTTACACAGTTAGAGTTAATAACATGTATTTACACAGTTAGAGTTAATAACATGTATTTACTCAGTTAGAGTTAATAACATGTATTTACACAGTTAGAGTTAATAACATGTATTTACACAGTTACAGTTAATAACATGTATTTACACAGTTACAGTTAATAACATGTATTTACACAGTTAGAGTTAATAACATGTATTTACACAGTTACAGTTAATAATATGTATTTACACAGTTAGAGTTAATAACTCATGTATTTACACAGTTAGAGTTAATAACTCATGTATTTACACAGTTAGAGTTAGCTGTTATGTGTTATGGTGGGTGTTGACAGAACCACAAAGAGGTGCTCTGTACCAGAGTGCAAATTATACAATGACAATCCGGGGGGGTCAACTTCTTCTCCAGCTCCTGCTCTGTACCAAATGAGAAGAATTAAGTCCTGGTGGCAACACACTCTAGAATGTTGAATCATTAACAGCATGAACATCATAAAGCAGATTAGTACACTCTGACCAGAGGTTATGCTCTTAGTACCTCTGAACCTGTGTTCCAAGTTATGCATTTGGATTCAACTCCTGGTCTCTCTGTCCTGTTACAACCAAGAGTTTTCATGACCACATGACCATTGTGAAAGAAATTTTGGGCCTATGTACAATGAATGTGTTTTAGGAGAAGTTTACAGTTGGTTAAGAAGCTTGATACAATGTATGTTAATTCAACTCCATTTGGTAGAAATGCCACCTGTAGTTTTATGACACCTAACTAGGAGACATGAAGTCTAGGAGACGTGAAGTCTGGGTGACCTGAAAGAGTTCTTGTCACCTGGGGAGAAGAGACAGTTGTTCTGAAGAAAATGTGGATTCAACTGTATTGTTGTAAGGATTTAACCAATGACAGAAGAGATTTGGTATAGCTGTAGTCTGTAGGATGGACCAAGGACTTTTGAGAACTGTCGTATCTATAAAATGGTCTGTTGAAGAATGTTCTGGGGGGTTCAGGGCCATCAGCTGAGTAGTGCTGGTGGGCTGGATTCTCCCGGTTCCATTCTAGAATGTTAGATGGAGCTGTATGGAATTGTCTTTGTGTTATTGTCTTATGTTTGTGTGCTGATGATGTTATGTTGGTAACGTTATTATGTATAAATCTACGTCAAATAAACATTAACTCTATACTTCACCCGACTTCAGCTTGAACAATCGATTCTCTCAAAAACTTCCACGACACCATATATATGTAAACCTTTGTCTCTTGGGCTGAATCCAGCTACTTTATTAACCTGCTGTTGTAAACACTCCCCAGATAACTGCTGTGTGCTGATTCAGCAGCACTGGAATGAGAGCAGTGTTGTCATGGCTGTGTGCTGGAGGTCACATGTATATGGGTACAATAACAGCAGTCTCAGACAGGGTTAGGGTTAGAAAGGGAGGGCCGTAGTGTCTTCCAGATCTCCTCCACTCCCTCACCACGGAGGATGGCTACCGAAGTCTCCACTCCTCTGGTGGAATGAGCCTGAATGCCAGGTGACACAGGACATCCCACACCCTCATCCATGATACTGAGAGCATGGTGGAGCCAGTGAGAGAGGCTTTGTGGAGACAAAGTATCCCAACTCTTGATCCACCACAGCAGATCAGTAACTGAGGGGAAGATCTGATAGATGCTCAGCATGTCAAGTAGTGTAGGGGGTTCATATTGGACAAACAACCACAACTAATTTCCCTATTTCAAGGAAGATGGGAAACTGAACAGGGTTTTAACATTGACCAAATAATGCCAATACCAAAATAATTACAGTTATTTGACTCTGTGGGTTAAATCATAGCAAGAATGGTCAAAGTAAGGTTAAAATGAAATTGATATTTAATAACATTGCAAATGAATGAAATAAATTAAAAGGCAAACAGGCAAACATGTAAATCACATTACTCTACCATGATTATTGTAATTCAGAGAGAAAGCAAGAGGTGAGGAAGGAGAAGGAGTAGGACAACCCAGAGCTGAGGAGAAGGTCTCAGGAGATGAAGAATCTACAGAACAATGCTTCACAATTCTCTTTATACACAAGAACAACACAGTTAGGGTTAATAACATGTATTTACACAGTTAGAGTTAATAACTCATGAATTTACACAGTTAGAGTTAATAACATGTATTTACACAGTTAGAGTTAATAACTCATGTATTTACACCGTTACAGTTAGCTGCTATGTGTTATGGTGGGTGTTGACAGAACCACAAAGAGGTGCTTTGTACCAGAGTGCAAATTATACAATGACAATCGGGGGGTCAACTTCTTCTCCAGCTCCTGCTCTGTACCAAATGAGAAGAATTAAGACCTGGTGGCAACACACTCTAGAATGTTGAATCATTAACAGCATGAACATCATAAAGCAGATTAGAACACTCTGACCAGAAGTTCTGCTCTCCTGTATAAACCCCGCCCTATCTCCCCTGTCCTTACATACCTGTTGTACCTGGACTGACCCTTACCTGTCTCTCTCTAAACATGATTCTAAATTAGCCCCTAGTGTAGCGTCCTCAAATCAAACAGTAATAAAACCAAGGTTCTCCTCATTGGCACCAAATCCACTTTATCCAAAACCGACAGTTTTTCTCTCATTATTGACAACTCCTCCGTTTCACCATCCCCCCAGGTTAAGAGTCTGGGTGTCATCCTTTATAGCACACTATCCTTTAAACCCCACATCAATAACATAACCCAGTCTGCCTACTTTCACCTCCAAAACATCAATCGTCTCCGCCCCTCCCTTTCTCCCCATACTGCCGCCAATCTTGTTCACAGTCTTGTCACTTCCCGTCTCGATTACTGTAACTCTCTCCTTTTTGGTCTCCCTCACAAATCCCTCCATAAACTTCAACTGGTCCAGAACAATTCAAAATCCTCCTGTTTACATTCAAGGCCATCCACAACCTCGCCCCCCCATATGTGTCTGATCTCCTCCAGAGTCCCACTACCTCCCTCTTCCTCAGATCCTCTTCCTCCATACACCCGTCTGTCCCCTCTGCCCGTCTCACCACCATGGGGAGTAGAGCATTCAGCCCCTCTGCCCGTCTCACCACCATGGGGAGTAGAGCATTCAGCCCCTCTGCCCGTCTCACCACCATGGGGAGTAGAGCATTCAGCCCCTCTGTCCGTCTCACTACCATGGGGAGTAGAGCATTCAGCCCCTCTGCCCGTCTCACCACCATGCAGGGGCGTGTTCAGGGAGTGGCCTAGGGTGGCACTGCCACCCCTGAAATCTGATTGGCCACCCCAATATATGATTGGCTATATGCCCAGTCAGAGGCGGGCCACCCCTGGTGCCACCCCTATCAAAAATGTCTGGACACGCCCCTGCCACCATGGGGAGTAGAGCATTCAGCCCCTCTGCCCGTCTCACCACCATGGGGAGTAGAGCTTTCAGCCACTCTGCTCCCCGTCTCTGGAATACACTACCACCCCAAATTAGAAATATTGACTCATTCCCCCATTTCAAATCGGAAAACCCATCTGTTTACTACATATTCAATTTGATGTTAATTATCCTGCCTGCTTCTGTTGTTTTTAATGTTGTTGTATTCATTGTTTTTGCTGTTTTTAAATGTATTTTACATCCTGTACGGTGTCCTTGTGTGCCGAGAAAGGCACTTTTATATAAAATGTATTATTATTATTATTTGACACGACACTGGTGGGCTCAAATGCACGACTCATAAAACAGAAGAAGGTTTAACAAAAACGTTTACTTCAGTAAAAAGTACGAACTAAAAAAGCACTCACTTGGAGGATCAAACTATTGCACAATAAAACTATAAACGAAACCTGGTTGCGTGAAGAGCCAGTTATAATACTTGGTGACTATCACTTGGACTGAACAAGACTAACTGGCACAAGACAAAGGGAGACAAGGACTATTTATACATGGTGTAGGAAAAACAGGTGAAACCCATCAGGGGCGGGGTAGAAAATCACAATGGCGGGAATTTCACACAAACAGGAAGTGAACAACAAGACTAGACATGAGTGACTCAACATACATGACGAGACATAACACTTAGTACCTCTGAACCTGTGTTCCAAGTTATGCATTTGGATTCAACTCCTGGGGTCTCATTTATAAAGCTTGCGTACGCACAAAACGGGGCTGAAAATGTGCGTACGCCACTTTCCACGCAAAGGTTGTGAATTATAAAAAACAAACTTGACGGTAGAATGTGCGGTCCTCCATGCAAACTCTGACCCTCCCGTAGGCCTACGCACATTTTGGAAACAGTTGGAATTGGCGACGCAGATGACCGTACTGTACTCAGACTGCAGAAATTGAATGTGGGGATTACTTACATTACTCGTAATATTTATATATTTAGTTTTTCTCTCACACGTTTTTTTCATTCAATTTCATGATTATCATGAAGATTCCATCCAGCAGTGTTATTTGCACTTTTACTGAGTGATTATTGTTCCATAAACACCTTGTACAATCCAACTCAAATTTTAAATAAAAATTCAGCGCTTCCTCACCATCAGATTGTCCACTACGGGAGTTCAGGAGGGGGAGATTCCCCGACTGCATGAAATACAGGATAACATCACATATCCTACCTTTAGATAACTGCAGAACACAGTGTATAACTATATATATTTCTTTAATACTGTGCAAATATCCTCATATGTCAAAAACTGGAAATAAAGTCGTTAAGCTCCCGCGTGCAATCCCTACACTCTAGGCTACGTCCTCGTTATCAGTCCAGACTTTAATAGATTACTGTTCATAACAAAACGCTTTTGTTTTCAAATTGTATCTCGACTCGCAGTGATATCACTGGCACAGTTGTACGCACGGTTTTATAAATCTGAGTTTTTGTGTGCGTACGCCATTTTAGACTTTTGGGCGTAAGTACACTTTTAGTAAGAATCCTACGCACAATTTTATAAACGAGACCCCTGGTCTCTCTGTCCTGTTACAACCAAGAGTTTTCATGACCACATGACCATATATATGTAAACTTTTGTCTCTGAGCTGGGCTGAATCAAATTAACTTTATTAACCTTCGGTTGTAAACACTCCCCAGATAACTGCTGTGTGCTGATTCAGCAGCACTGGAATGAGAGCAGTGTTGTCATGGCTGTGTGCTGGAGGTCACATGTATATGGGTACAATAACAGCAGTCTCAGACAGGGTTAGGGTTAGAAAGGGAGGGCCGTAGTGTCTTCCAGATCTCCTCCACTCCCTCACCACGGAGGATGGCTACCGAGGTCTCCACTCCTCTGGTGGAATGAGCCTGAATGCCAGGTGACACAGGACATCCCACACCCTCATCCAGGATACTGAGAGCATGGTGGAGCCAGTGAGAGAGGCTTTGTGGAGACAAAGTATCCCAACTCTTGATCCACCACAGCAGATCAGTAACTGAGGGGAAGATCTGATAGATGCTCAGCATGTCAAGTAGTATAGGGGGTTCATATTGGACAAACAACCAAAACTAATTCCCCTGTTTGAAGGAAGATGGGAAACTGAACAGTGTTTTAACATTGACCAAATAATGCCAATACCAATATAATTACAGTTATTTGACCCAAGAGTTGGACAACAAGAGAGCAAAACTACTTCATAGTGGGCCAACTACAAAAGGCTGAAGGGGGATTTAAAATCATGAGCATAAGGTTATAAGGCAGCCTCTCTATCCTCTCTGCTACACACCAATTGTTGAAAATGTAAGAGTAGAAAGGGAACACTATTAGCTATGGTCAGTTTGGGACAAAGGTTTAGAAGCGGTTGACATTTCAAAGTGGAATTGCGTGAAATTGCACATGGTATTTCATAATGATGTCATCCTGTTTAACTAAACAGATATTCAAATTTAAGACAGGCTAAAAGACTGCAATTGGATTCAAACATACAACCTTATGCTTTGCAGGTCATTGTCCCAGTCCATTGAGCTATTCTCAGTGTTGAATAACGTCTTGTTCAGTTACTGTATAAAAAAGTAAGTCGTTTCTTCTGTGGTAAGAATTGTTAGATTCAGCCAAAGTTTAAACTACTCAAATTCAATCATATTTTTACATACCAAGGTGAAATTGTTGATGGTACTTCAGAGTGATGTCTTCTTGAACCCAATAAGGTTTGAAAACCATCAGTCAAAATGATATTTGATTTATTGACACAAAAATATTGAGGCAATGTGGAAAATTACATAAATACACCCCTTTCAGACATTTAGTATTACATTTCTCATTCCATTTCACCCTATATAAAAACACACCTGCCCGCACACTGTCCCAATCCTTGCCGTTTACCTCCCTCCCAGCGCAATTCACGCCAAAGCAGAAATGCTGTAGCGGACGCATGAGGTTTAGATTTCGACCAAAAATTGCCTCCCTCAATCAAAACACGTTGATCACAACACTATTTCCAGAATTTCTCAAAGATAACCTGAAGACTGCTCTCCAAAACCACAGTCAATTTACAATCAAGAATCGCCTCATTGGCAATAGGTCAGTGGCACAGCCCATGTTCAACTCCTTGCAAGTATTAAGGTTGAATGGCCGACTCTCACTTCCCATTAAACCACACAACATGCATTCTCAGGGTGACCAATAAGATTATTTTAAACAACAATATTACGAACATCTAACTGAACGAACGAATTAGACAAATTGGAGGAAATGCCATAATTACAAATTCAAAAATATTCGGCAGTGAACTGTAGCGCCTCCTACTGTCGGATATGGGACCTTTGTGCTATGGAAGTTAATCTTGTCCTGTAGTTACAACTTGCAGTAACTTTATTTGCTTCTTAGCTGTGGCCAAAAATATTTTTCAATACACCAAGGTGATTCTGCACACAGAAGTTCAGAAGTCATCTCTAAGCATGAGGTCTGACATCTGTCTTTCATACACTATGTTATAATGCAGCCAGTAGAGTAAAGGCAAAACTGCTCCTGAATCTTAATCACACATACATCAGTGAAGTCACACACAGCAATACATTGCAGAAGGTTATGTGGAAAATGATACAGAAACACAGTATGGAGGATCTGGGGATTGTGGCAGCCATTGTACAATATGCAGGTACAGTAGATTTATGTGATGTGTAAGCATGACAGTCCAAGCCTGTGAATGAATGCCGTATTATGTTGCCTTTAACACACCTGCAGTGATGCATGAGTCTGACCTCAGCTGATGACGTGGCGTGCTGCCCAACCTGAACAAGTTTTGCTCATTTTTTGTATGATTCAGAATCTTGTGGACGGGATACAGGTGGTATCAAAGTTCTTTGGCTTTCCTTTGACCGATGAGCAAGTCCAGACCATTGCAAGCGAGAGCTAGCCTGACGTTGTCATACTCATAATTCTAGTCAGAATATGAGTCTGAAAACTCTCCGTTGGGCTGTGACTACGGGGCGTGTTTCAACCGAACTCGTAAAACAAATGCCTCTTCGCTCAATTGGATAGACCTACAACCAATCAGAGCAACGTAATATGTTGTTTGTTGAAAACGAATTAAACCCAAGCGCTCTTTCGTGACGTTGTTGATTACGTTACTGTTGATCATCTGTCCATCATCGTAAAAAGCCCGCCCTGCCCGCCCTGGCAATTTCATTGGTCCGTCCCGATTCAGTTTTTTTGTAGTTGTCCCCAATACGAGACCCTCCAGACCCAACTTCCCGAACAATTTTTTTTGTGGGCGGGGAGAAGTTTGGCTGGCAGCCAGGCTAAGCGAGAGCACCTTTACAGCTCAACTCATGGTGGACATGGCAGCGTGTTTTTCCGCAAATGTACTTTCTCTTAACAGTGTATTTAACTGTTCTTTCTTTAACAGTCTCTCTCATTCAGTCAGTCAATTTTTCAACATTTTACCACAGCACATACCTATGGCCAAATGCAACAGAACATTTTAAAGAACAGATTTAATACCGTCATATGTTGAAGCAGTTTTTATACATTAAGTGGCAATTTCAGTATCAAAGTGCATTTGTCTTTATAAAAGCTACTAACAAAATCCATAGTTTTCAGGTGTGCTTTGGTATGCCAAGCTAAAGGAAAGCAAAACATGACTCAACACTTCACATTCTTGAATTTCTTTTCTGTGGGGGTCAAATTACGTCTTTCGAAAAGACTTTATTATTCACATCTCTTCTGAAACTGTCAAATGTTGATGCATATTCAGAATATATTTTTTATCTGTTCATACACTTTGGATTTGTGTCTTCACATGACACTTGGTACAGTATGCATTTTGTATAATGATCTTGTTATTATATTTTTTATTCTCTTTGTGTTTGACCTTTGATCAGGTGAAGTTGGAGACTGGAAAACCCATTTCAGTGAGGCCCAAAGCAAGCAGATGGATGATGAGTTTCAGAAGCACTTAGCACTGGTACTAAACTGGGGGACAAATTAAAATATGATGTTTACTGCAAGTAAATTATCCTGAGAACTCCATAATCCACTTAACGTAGTAACATATACATTTTATTTATAGTAGTGTAAATTATAGAATGCACGTTGTTCTACACTTTTACTTCCTATTTGTCCAAATGAGGGAGTCAGATGGCTGAGCGGTGAGGGAGTCGGGCTAGAAATCAGAAGGTTCCCGGATCGATTCCCCGCCGCGTCAAATGACCTTGTGTCCTTGGGCAAGGCACTTCACCCTACTTGCCTCGGGGGGAATGTCCCTGTACTTACTGTAAGTCGCTCTGGATAAGGGCGTCTGCTAAAAAATGACTGAATGTAAATGAAACACACAATCAAGCCCCAGGTGTGTTCGAACAGGAGTGTGACTTCCCTGAAGACTCAGGTGTTCTTCCTGGACACAGGAGGCTATTCTACCTGGCACAGGGACACTGAGAAATCAAGGTTAACCCCAAACCCTGGACAGAGGGGCTCAGCCTCAGTGAATGTGACGTGAAAGGTGTGCAGATAACCTGTAATCAGACTCATCCCCACTAGAGATGAGCCCAATGAGGGTGGTGTCAGCAGAGAGCAGCGTCATGCCAATGTCCTTCTGCATGTCATTGTTACTCAGTTGTTACTAGTTTTCTCAGGGAGGAGGAGTTTAACTTGATGTTTGAGGCCAGAGAAGCACAGCCTTGCTCTGTGAACAGACAGCCTGACAGCCTGTAGAAGGTTGTCATTACAAGAAGGATTACAAACACTATTGTGACGCGCTCCTAGTTGTAGTGCTGCTTTGTTGCTCTAAGTTTTACAAGTGTTGAGAATTTATTTGTTACAATAGATTATTCACAAAGAAAGGTTAATAATAAGTTAACATTAAGATTGACAGTTCCTGTGTGAAATACATATGTGGTTAAAAACATACAGACAGTTAAAATGTCATTGGATTTGGGATTTGTATTGATTGGGACTTCATTAACCAAGATGCACTGATTAAGTGTAATGTACGTGATACATGCAAAGGTTTATGTTTTGGCGCGAAGCCATTTTGTTGATTATTGCTGAGCAAGCACATAGCACACACTGTATTTTAGGCTACTCTTTTATTTCAGTAAAACGTCAAAATAGAAGCTACGTCTCACTTCGTTATTCATAGAGTCTAAGAAGATAAATGTACAACAACAAGACAGTGATTGGAGGTGTAAGGAGGTTGTCTGGCTGATTACCTTCGACTACAAAGCTCCCTATACCTGGAAAATATAGCTGGTTTATCCACTTTGTATTGATGACATGGTTGTAATACCAAACACAATATTCTTTCAAATGAATAACATATGTTATACATGTATGGTCTACACCCCCTGTTGAGAAACTTGTTTTTTCCACACCCCACTACTTCAGATGAAAGTTTGTGCACAAAATACTTAATATGAATAACCAACAATAAACGAAACATGGTTTTGTTATTCTTTGAAGTCCTTCAAGTAGGCAACAATAACGCTGCTAGTTTAAGAGCATTATTCATACAGCCTCTAGGTGGCGCCATTGCGACATGAAACAGGTGGCAATAAAACTTGGTTTATTGACCAAATAGAAATGTCACCTTTCTGTCTAAAACGCATCGTTTTGGGAGAGACGGCGCTTGGTATCCATGGTGTACTTATAGACATATCATCATGACGTCATGGGGCAGACAGGGATTGTGACGCGCTTTACCAAATTATAAGAACTCGTTACACAATCAAATCAGTCATTGATGCTCTGTAGACAAGTAGCGAAAAGCGTTTGATTCTACTTTTTCCTCGTTGGTAAAGTGTAATGGAAATGTACATTTATTTTAGTATTTCCTATTTTCTTCCTCGTTTGTCATCTTTAAAGAAACATGGATGAAATCCCAAAGCATTAACAACTTTGGCGACCTAAACAGAAGGTACGTCTGGTAAACCTAAAGTAAATAAAACAATTTAGACTGTTAAGAAACATCGGGAAAAAAAATTAGTTCTGTCATTTAAAAAAACAAATCAGTAGGTGAATGCAGTGTTCAGTATCGTTAATCATATCGACAGGACATCACTTGATAGTTCCAGATAATCCTCAGATGCAGAAGGCCTATTAGACAAGGTCAAACGCAAAGTATATTTCCTTGCACATTTCCTGTTTAACCAACCAATCTGTCGAGCACGGGTCTCAATCGATTAAATGTCAATCATTATTACTTTTATTATATTACTGTTACAGTTACTCTATTCAGTTGCTTGTTATTGGGAAGCAGTATTTTTAAGCAGTATTTGAGTACGACCATGGTATTGTACGTATAGTGTTACACCACTCCAAGACACTTGGGTGTAGAAAAGTTGAGCTCTTTATTACCTCCAACAGGTACATACAGCAACTTTCAGAGCACAGTAATACTTTCAACTGCCTAACTGAAGAAAAGCATTTTTCGAACCACTCGACCTGTGCCGTGCTCTCTTTTTTCTGTATCTCGTCCGCACCAGCGCCACCTTTTGGCGGAGATGTACAGACAATTAAATCCAATGTAACTAAATCAACTAAACATATATTAAAACAATTCTACTACTGTTTTAGACAGTTCAGCCAACACTTGTTCAAGTGCTACAATCCTCCCCTGCTAAACAAATGTTGTCCTCAACACTAGCTAAGTATTTTATACCAATATGAACCAAAATATGTACTTTTCATGTGACCCAAACAAAATACCATATGAGCAGAATAGAAAAAATGTCTCACAGTGCAAGTTCACTTTATACAATACTGTTGAACCAAAAGGTGATACAATCAATTTGTACCCAATACTCAGACCAGCACATAGCTTATAACCTTGTTGAGTTGTTACCAATAGCATAAGTATTACATTTTACACTAAACAGGTGTTACTATCTCTTCTCTCTGTACTCTGGAGCTTTAACTTAGACAGTAACCTTACGCTGACACGCATACTTTAGCCAGTGTCATTTCAAACCCATTTTCTGTCATTTTACCATATGAATTGTTTGTAATGCCCAATATTTGATCAGGGAAAGTCACAGTTATGGTTAAACCAAGTACAGTAACAATTTTATATATATATATGGGTAGTTGACAAATAAGGGTGAAGCAGTATTTTTTTAATAAAGTTCTAATAAGGATTACAGTTGTATGAAATTATGTTCAAATGCTGAATTTTATTTTTTTGTTCTATAGATTTTTTTGTATAATTTCATTATTTTTGAAGCTTTTCTTATAGCTTCAGCCACAATTTGTCCTGCGGTGTGACATGTCACCATGACAAAATTAAAATATTTTACTATTATTGATTTCAAGTACAGCTTAGGTATGTTTAAAGTTTAAGAAGTACTCTTTCAGAATGTTCATTAAAATTCTGCATATGACTATTTTTCACAGCTGTTTTTTTATTTGATTATTCACTTGTGCCATATTTTATCACTTACTCTAGTGGAAATATTCTATAAAATGAAAAAAAAACATAATGAAAATGTCTGCTTTCTTTTTGATAGTTAAATTATGCAATATTTCCATATGTACATAATAATAAAAGTTAGTTAAGATTAGGAAAAGTAATTCAATTGTATTTGAAGTGATGTCACACCACAGGACGTGCCGTCACACCACAGGAAGAGATGAGACATTGTATGAACTTTATTGGTAAAATGTATTAAGTACTTTTGTAACAAACAAATCCATTTGCATTTTTAACTTAACATCTGTCAACAACAAGACTTACTGAATAATCAACATGTTAGAGGCATCAGTCGTCAAAAAGAAGAAGACAAAACATATCTTGCTTCTCAGTAGAATGTCATTGAAATCATGTTAGAAAAAGCTGTGTTGAACATGATCCAATCGAGTTGGTCCAATTTTGCCACTCTACCACAGGGCTCAGGCTCAGATATCCCCCCAATTATGTTGGTACGAGAGTAATAGATGCGATCATCTTTGTCAGGCCACTGGAAAGTAATCTTCTGTCCACGCTGAACCATACAATTCACCTGTATGTCCTCTCCCTGAATATCTGAGATTTGGCCAACATATCGCTTCTCATCATATTTGACAATGATGAACTTTCCCACCTGCAACACGTCTTGGTCACCTTCATCATCTTCATCTTGGGAGGGAGGGACTGTGCTCACCTCTTGACCTGGACTGTCAGTGGTCATTGTGACTTGTTTGACGTTAAAGCAGTCACACACTTTGGGATAGTTGCAGAAAGAACTGACTTCCCTGTGAAATATTTCCCCCGGTGTCGTAGTGAAAATCTGGTGTGTGCCCAGTATACCCTTCACAGCTGGTAGGACAGGAGGGAGCAGTGTGTCAAATTCAGCAATGTCCTTATCCTCTATCCATTTAATTTGGATTTTCATCTCATCTTTGCTGGACAAGAAGTCAAACAGTGCCTCAGCAGTTTGTAGATCATGTCCCCTTAGCACAACCTGGTCTGCCATCCGCTTCACACAAGCTCCGACCCCATCAGGAGCCCCTTTTCCGTGACTTCTTTCACTGTAATTCCATGTTACACTCTGGAACCCCCAGGTAAATGGCACAGTGCTCATCAGGAAACAATTGGTCTTATTGCGGTACTGCGTCACAGGACCATCCCTGATTACATGGAGTGACTCAAACGGTGAGCCATGCTGGATCTGGAGGTCCTCAATGACCGGCTGTAAGTGAGCCCACACAGCACGCTCATCGTGCCTCAGAGACTTTGATATGGTTGCAAAGCTCTGAGTGGCCGTTTTGGTGTATGCTACAACTGTATGGAGGGTAACCTGGCTCCTACTTCCACCAAAGTGAAAAGCTTGTATCTCAGTATTGAGTTTACAAGCATAGTTTTCAGAGAAATCTATATGTAAAGCTAAGTCGTTCTCCTGCAAATTTCCCTTCAACTCTCTTATTTTCCAAGGCATGTTGGAAGGCCTCTGCAAGTTGTCCCAGTGTTCCACTCAGCCCTTTCTTCACCCAGTTTTTGTACACCTTGTCACCCACAGTCACATCTTCTCGCTGCCACTGCTCCCACCTTGCCAATTCAGAGGTATCAGGTGTGTTGAGCTGCACCTCATCAAAACAGCAGTTTGTGCACAGCCTCTTCATACACTGCTGATCTTCAGCATTGCACGTGATCTCAGACAGAAGATGGGAAAGGCTCTTGGTTGCGATCAGGCGTTTACGTACCAAACACTATGAGAAGATGCATGTTTTCATGCTGATAACACGCACAAGTATTCCTGTCTGTGGGTCTGGCCTCTGTGATGTGCTTGGGCCTGTACCTCACAAACTGACGGTATGACATCTGATGCTCCAAGGTGCATTCCTGGCTGAATTTGGTGTGGAGCTCCAATAATGTGTTGGTCAGAACACGCCGCTGCATTTAATTGTTATGCCCTACTGTATCCTTTTTTCCCGCAAAGAGCCTACTGTTTTCATCTCTGGTTAGAAAATGAATAACTTTTTTTTTTTTTTTCTGTAGCAAGCTTTTTCTTTGCTCGTCTGGTGCTGGATTGACGGGCAGATTCCTTACTTTTGCCCCAGCGATGCTTTTGGACCCTCATTTTGCTGTTCACTTTTCTTATGCCATCCAGCTCTGATTTAAGCGTCATGTTCTCTTTTTCCAGCTTCTTGACTTTGGCTCTCAATTTGGCTTGACACACTGTTTTCTTCCGCCTATTGCTTGGTGGATGGGCTGAGGGAAGGTTATGGCTGATTGTTGACAGAATTGAAGGACTTGGAATGGGAGATAGAGAAGGAGAACCATGCACAGGAGAACCATGGACAAGTCCTTCAGGTGATGGGGGAGTCATGTCTAAAATAGCTGCCAGATTTTCTTCCTGTTCTTTGCCTTTGTCTGCCTCCATTCTTCACGACGCTTTTCTTTTTTTTGTTTTGGGAGGCAATTTATATTTCTTGGTGGAATTTCTCCCTTAGCTTTCTTTTCTTGATATCTGTTGATAAAGCAGAGACAGTTGTTGCACAGTTTCTACACAAAGTGTACATTTTAAAGAAAGCCTCAAATAAGCGCAGCTAGTTCTGGCAGGGCAATCGGGCAGCGCGCGTCAGTCAGTGATCGGGGACGTAAGGCGTCTTACTCCACCTTCCTTACTCCTCCCACTACCACACCCATGTAGCAGCGCATATCCATTGGGCCACGTCCGATAAGGCGTCTTTAAAAGACGCGCGGATATGCACACACTCACCCCGGTCGTTGTATGATCAGTGCTGCTGCCAATGTGTTTGTATTCCTGCGTTGTCGGTTGATGCTTTCGCCTGTGTTGCTGTGTCCGGCTCTTGCGATCCGGGGGTGACCTGTTGTTGTTGGGGGTGTTTGCGGGAGGTTTCGGGCATTCGCCTGGATTCGCAGCCTCTGAGAACCACCCCGACGGCGGTAGCGACGATGCAGGTAGCCAGGCCCGGCGTAACTCGCGTCAGCTCAAAGATCGCTTACTACCAGGATTGGCGGTTCAACGCATCCTGGACTCTACTATGTCTTGGTCGTGTCTCTTTCCTTGAGTGTAATCATGATGAACTGCACGTTCGTGGAGTGCTGCAAGGCCGCTCCTTTCTCCTTCCTTCTCTTCCCGAACGGTGCCCGCTGAGAATGGTCTAGTCCAGGGAGGAAGACCCGGTGCAGTTGGCCCCTCTGGACGTCGAGGTCTCTGGCGGAAACGAGTGCTCGGGTCGTCGCGCTGGAGGAGGGGTCGACGACAGCGGTGGATCCGCCGATCCCCGGTACTGCTTCGGAGGCGCTCCCGTGGCCTTCGACTTCGCATTGACTTCAGGGGAGGAATGACGTTGTACCGTGTCTTAGGACACCACCGGCTGGTAATCAGGAATGGCTTACCCGAATGAGAGGGTTGTGTATCTGCGGCTCTTTAAATGGATTGTATTGCTTGATTGCCATGGCATTCAGTAGTATACGCTGTGCAACGGAATACTCGGATTTCGGGAATGTATTAGCCGGTGCTTACGTAACAGCTTGCCAATATTGATCATTGTAATTTTCTTTATTTCAGGGGTGCGCACTGATCAATAGAAAGTGTAATTGAGCAGTTAGCCAGAGACGCTAAATTTGTCTGCTGTTTTCGGGCAGATGTTAAGGCAGCCAAATTACTTCAAACGTCAAATACATACTAAGGTGAAATATGGTATCCCTATATTATCGGTTAACCAGTTGAGTAGCGTCACAGTATCTGTCTGTCGTCGTGTGTGGGCCCACAGCGTAGACTACCATCTCGGATGTGTGACTTCGGCCATTTCAAATGAACCTCCGGTTCTCTAGCTCTATGCACTACGCTGGTGTGGCAAAACATGTAGGCCTTCTGGCAAGAGGGTACCGTAACGGTAAACACCAGCGTCTAGCGTTGCTAGCTACGAGTGTCATGCTAGGTACTTGCCGGAAGGAACAAGCTAGCAAGCTGTGGGCCCCACTCATGCTGGGGGAGCGTGGGGATAATTGGACTCACGCATCTAATGTGTTGAGTGTGACTGCGATACATTGGTCATTTAGCAGACGCTTTGTTCCGAGTGCCAATATTTAGATTCACCGCGAGTACATAGGTTATCAGTTACGAGAAACCAAACGATTGCAACGGTCCCTCCTGTCGTCTGTTCTGAAGGACTGGATTTAACTCTGGCATTCACATCTCAAGTAGACAGCCATTTCTCAGGCTGCCTGCAGGTCTACGACCGGTGGTCCGTGCATTCTGCTGCATGCCTCTCAGTGGCACCTAATTGGCGTCGGTGGGCGGCAGCCGCAGCGGCCCGCACACATCGACACGCTGTCGGTGGCTCCATGTTGGATCCTGGTAATGAGCACCAGTCGGCATCGTGCACCTGCTGGACGATTGTCAAGATGTTCCGTGATCTCCACCCGCGCTGCCTCTAGGTGTCTCGGCATTTCCTGATAGCGTTTCATGCTTGCGTCGTTACCCTCGGAGCGTGTCCTCTGCGTCGTGGTGGCCACTCGGGCCCCGCTTCTATGCATGCATCGTGCCCCAGAGTTCGTGTCCCGTCTGTTGGACTTCTCAACCCGTGCTAGTTTTCATGATGGTGTACACGACTGGTGCGGTCGGATATACGTTCTGGGTGGGCTGTGCGGCCTTTGGCGCGGCGTCGGTTCTTTTATCACGATTCCGTGGAGTTGTCCTCCGCCTCGATTTTCGTATCGACGCGGCTGCCTCTTTAGGTTGGGGGTTATCGAGCTCTCCGGACAAAGCCTTATGGCCACGGGGTTACTTTCTGGCTCTTGAGACGTATCTCACGGCTTTACACAAATTGCATTCCATCGTGATGCTTGTTATTGCGTAGGAAAAGTTAACTGTTATAATATTGAAGCAAGGTACACATCATAAGGAGGTCTGTGCATATCAATCTAGTCAGACTGCTCACTTGGACCAGAGTGTGGGAATCTCATTGCGCACCGCATTCTTTCAGGCTATAGAGACGGTGTGGCGCACTGTCTTGTTCATTTCAGGAGTTCCGATAGGCAAGCATGCCGCCATTTCTTGGACGGTGCTAGACCTTAGGCCGGGGTGAGTGCGCGGTGCACATGTAGGCCTATGTTGTCTGCCGGCGAATACATGAGGACGTTTTTCAATCCACACTGATGGATGAAGGATGCAACTTTGTGGTCTAAGCAGGGGCAATGAGCGCACAGCGCAGACGTGTTACACACTGGTATCGGGGTGTTCAATTAAGGTGTTGGAGCCCTCAGCAAGCTGCTGAACGGGCCAAGAGAGCAGAATTTGGATCAAGATTACGTCTACTATCATCTACCCATCTTGCACATAGGCCACTGAGGGTTATGTTGGCCGAGGGCCACTCATGTGAGCCTTCCGTGACATTGCTTGTCATAGGGCTATGCTCTTCAAATTACTGGTGTCCGACTGAACAAGGGTACTAGGGCCCTATACGGCGATAACACTCGAGTCAGTGTTTTCACAACCTTTTAATGTTTCACGGTGTGGGGAATTCACCACTATTGTGCAGTGAACGTTTAGTGTCCTGAACATTCCAACCTGATACTTTGCAAGGTACCTCTATTGTGATTTCTCGATCTAACTGCGTTTTGTCCACTCTCCTATGTCACGCCGTGTCGCCTGGGGTGACGCCTTCCGAGTCCCGCCTTCCGAGTCCCTGTTGTCACCGATGCCGGCAAGGCCATGACGAAATCCTGGTTCGCTCAACGATTCGCTGTGGGCTGTCCCAGGATTGGTATACATCGCAAAGCTTCCGGATTGGGGCTGCCACCTGGGCATCTTCAAGTGCCTAGCCACGCTGGAATGATGGGGACTGGTCGTCCTTGGCTTACGAGCGCCATGTACGCCCCAATGCCCTGGACATCGTAGGAGTCCAGAGATCTATGAGCTTGACGTGAACGAGCTTGCGGCCATGTGGTCAAAGGACTAATCGCAGTGTGTCAATACACGAGCCTACATTGCAGACGGTGACTGGGTCGGCTTGTTAACCCATAACAGTAGAATATCTCTTTAGATCTCGGTTTAGGCGTGGTGATCCGCAGACGTGCTCTGATCTGGTAGCTATCAATCAGAATCAATAGTGTCTGAATCGAGATATCTCTAGAGATGCCCTGGACTCCAGGGAACGGCGGGTGCTTTGCCGACACATTTGTTTATCTCATTCTCACATAGGAACACTGATGGTACAACATGCGCCTCGCGTACATCTTTGGGGTTGCCGACGGGCGCTAGAGGAATGGGTCTCTAGAGACAGCTGTAACTCTGCCCTGTATGGATGAGAGGTTACCGGATCACAAGCATTGTAGAATGTCCCTGTAGATCTTGGCTCAACACTGGTGATCCGCAGACGTGCTCTGATTCGGTAGCAATCGATCAGAATCCAGCGTCCGAGTCAGGATATCTGCGGAGACACCCTGGATACCGGCCAGGGAACAGCAGGTGCTCTGCTGACACTAGTCATTCTCACTAGATAAGCATATCTTCGTGTTCCGGCGTACATGCTGCCTTTGTGTACATCCTGATGGGTTCGCTGATGGGCGCAAAGAGGAGCAGCTCTCTGGAGGTAGCTATCTGCCCGATGTCGGATGAGAAGGGTACCGGGGAGATGGTCGGTGTATTTGGCTTGTCGCAGGTTCACCTTCCGTCCAGCACCGGGTCTGGACGGGATGTGCGCGTGGGACGGCTCGGTAAACCGCACATCAGATGGTATGTAACACGATGGATATGCACACATAGTCTTAGTCATCGTCAATGTAGCATGACCCCCGCATCCAGAAACGCTGTTTTTGCCACTAGTACGTACGTAGTGGGATGTCAGGGGGTCCTCCTGTGGCTCAGAAGCAGCGGCGCTCCGCTCTACACATAGTCTGCATGGCGGAGTGGTGGCGTGTGTTTGGGGGGTTATATCTCTATTGCTCCCTGCCTCATATGTCATGTATGTATGTGTTGCATCGAGGAGGCAGGGAGTGCTTCCCTTAGATCATCCACTCCGCCAAAGTAAATCTACATGTCCATGTCATGTAACAATAAATGCTCAAATCTAATACGTGATTGTCTTGACTGAAATAAGCGCAGCTAGTTCTGGCAGGGCAATCGGGCAGCGCGCGTCAGTCAGTGATCGGGGACGTAAGGCGTCTTACTCCACCTTCCTTACTCCTCCCACTACCACACCCATGTAGCAGCGCATATCCATTGGGCCACGTCCGATAAGGCGTCTTTAAAAGACGCGCGGATATGCACACACTCACCCCGATCGTTGTATGATCAGTGCTGCTGCCACCCTCCACCGTCCCCTTCTCCCCCATGCTGTCTGTGTATCTATCCAACAGGGGGGTTATATCTCTATTGCTCCCTGCCTCATATGTCATGTATGTATGTGTTGCATCGAGGAGGCAGGGAGTGCTTCCCTTAGATCATCCACTCCGCCAAAGTAAATCTACATGTCCATGTCATGTAACAATAAATGCTCAAATCTAATACGTGATTGTCTTGACTGAAATATTTTTCTCCCTCCCTCCCTCCCAGAACAAGAGCGTAGCTGAGCTGCAGGAGCGCTCGAAGGAGGTCATGGAGTGGGTTCTCAAGGTGACCAACGAGGTGGTCCTGCCCGCCATGGCCCTTTACCAGGTCCTCCACATCCGCAAAGACCAAGATGGCCGCCCGCTGTCCGCCGCCATCTCCTACAGCAGCCGTGACTCCCACAGTGACAGGTCCTCTTCCGCAGGGCTACTGTCCCCAGCCAGGCCTGTCACTGGCTCTCTGACTGGGATGGTATGTTTCAACCCTGCTGATTCTCCCCAGGACCAGGCCTCTTTTCTGGGCTCTGCCCACCCCTACGTCCCCCAGGGTGTTCTGAGAATGATTTCAGAGAGGTTCCACCCTCTGCTGATAGGAGGGCAGGGATCCAGGCCCCAGAGCAGGCTGCTGGGTGGCAGGCCTCCGATGTTGGACTCCGATAGGCCCACGGAGGAGGACGTCCTCGCCACGGCATCCCTTACTGTGGCAGAGATCCTGTTGAAGGTGCAGGCGGTGATGGATAAACAAGAGCACGATGCAGAGGACAAGCTGTCAGCCTGTGTGGAGGAGCTCTACGAGTCTGTCATGGGAGAGGTACTGGAGAAGTTTGCACTCCACCACCCCGGCTGCTTGCTGTCGGACTGCCATGTGACCAGCATCTCCCAGGACCTGATATACAACGCCTGGCAGGACGCCAAGGAGAAGATTCAGGTCCTCGCCAACAGTCACACCGATGTCATCAATGAGCTGGTGTCCCCGTGGCCCCCGTCGTCTGCCGACACAAGGGAGAGGATGGAGATGGCCTCCTTCCTCACTGGCAGTGTGGCGGAGGCAGAAGAGATGGAGAAGGCGATGGCTCCGCCCAGCCGCGTGACATCACCGACCCTCTGCTCCCTGAAGGAGAGCCTCTCTGGAATCCTGGCCCGCCACGCCCTGTTCCAGAGCCCGGGCGTGGTCCCCACGGAGGAGAAGCTGGAGCTGGTGAGGATGGTGGGGGGTTTCCTCCAGGAGATGGAGCCCACAGAAGGAGGCTCTTCCCTGGACCAGCCCCAAGAGGCCTACGAGGCCTCCCTGGTCCAGATCGTGGCCACGGCCTGCAACGTAATCCACAACGTCAAAAACCTGAAGAACTTCCACGCAGCCCAGCAGCTGATTGGGCAAGTGGAGGTGGCTGACTTCCTGCAGCCTGGAAGTAAGACCTTCACCATGGTGGTGGAGTGTGTTAGCCAGAGCCTGCTAGGAGACGTTGCCGTGGAGCTGGATGCCCTGTGGAGGAGGAGGAGCCTGGAAGCCAGCAGCAACAGTGGGAGGAGCAGCAGGAATCAGGAATGCCTCCCTCTTGACACCCGGCAGGAGCGATCAGTGGAGTGCAGCTCTGCTAGCAAGGAGGAGCAGGAGGAGGAGGATCCTCAGAAGAAGGAGGAGACCGCCCCTCCCTCCTCCAGGAGCACTAACGCCTGGAGCGAGGCTAGCAGTGCTGCCAGCTGCCAAGACCTCAGCCTCACCGCTGAAAACATGCTGGACATCATCATGCGGATGGCCCACTTGGCCTCCAGATCCTCCCCTGACGACGACGACAAACGCGATGGAGGCTCCTCCGTCAAATCGTTCGACCAGGAGGAGTACGACCTGGGCCGCCTGCTGGCATCCCACAGCATGTGCACCAGGATGTTCCAGGGGAGGATCCAACACTTCTCCGAGCTGTTGATTAACTGCATTTATCAGCTTCTCCTGGACACCCGGATGGGACGACTCCCCTCGACACCCCATTGCCGCTTCGAGCCCAACTTCCAGAACCTGGAGGACAAGGAACGTCTGGACCAGGAGCTGTTCACCCCTCTGCTGTACAATTTTTTCCAGACGGCCTTCAAGAGCCTGATGGGGAACCTTCTGGGCGAAGAAGACCTCACGGACGACCACCGGGCATCCTGCAGTGATGCGTCCTCGGACGGCAGTGACAGAAGCAGTGACAGCAGCAGTGACAGCAGCAGTGACAGCAGTGACTGTCCCTCCCTGGACTGGTCCCGAGGGATGACGCCGGGCCCCAGGCATGGGGTTGAGGGTAGTAGGAGATCACAGAGCAGGTTGAAGCCCTCCTGCAGCCAGGATCAGAGGCGCGCGCTGGAGGCCATTAGTGAGGTGTTGACTACCCAGGTGGGAAGTGACCTCTACAAGACATGCAACGACCCACAAGAAAACATGGTTGTTGTCCGCAAAGGTAGAGACATTTTTTTACCTTTAGATTTGAAAAAATGGTAACTATGCTTTTGTAAGACATAATAATAGTATTGTAGTTAACAGACAAAATATGATATGAGAAAAGTAAGGTTAATAGTGTAGTTAAAAGTGAGTTTTCTTGTGCCAGGCCTTGATGCTGAAGCCATGGCCAGGGTCTGTAACCTAGCCAGCTCCTCCTCTGAAGACCAGGAAGTGACAACCGGAAGTCTCGATCCAGAGTCAGGTCTCACCAGCCAGCAAGTAGGACAGCCTGAGATGGATGAAAACGAAAACGCTGACTACCCTGATGATTTCCACGAAGAGGAAGAAGGGTCAGATTGCCAGACAATTGCCAAGGGTGCATTGATCGAGGAAGAAGAGAAGGATGAAGATATTGGAGCTGCAGGCGTCCCTGAGGAGGTCCAGGATCATCCCTCCCTACCCGTGAGCCCCTCTGAGACCCCCTCCCTCCAGCCCGGGGAGGTTCTGATCCAGGAGAAGGTCCTGATGCCCCCCCGGCCCAGCGCCCTGCACCACCAGACCCTGCATGACCTGCTGCACAGGCTGGTGGGACGCCTGGCCCTCCAGGGGCCCCTTCGTTCCTGCTTCACCCCCACCAACTCGGAGATAGAGTCTGTCCTCTTCCAAGACGTGAGCTGGTTTCTCTGGAACCAGGCTGGGATCGGCCTCGTCCTGGAGCACGAACCCCAGAACCCACTCTTCGGTGGCGCCGACGCCCTAGACGCCATGTTTGATGCGACCTACGCTGAGCTGATGCTCTGTTCCGATAACAACAGGGCCCAGGTCCACTCCGCCCTCCAGGGAGGGGCAGGCATCGTCTGCATGGCCGAGAACGTTGCCACGGTGATCTGCCGTCACGCCGAGTTTTGGCGCCCTTCTGCCGTGTCGGGTGAGAATCCTGATTTGGAAACAGGTTGTGAGGAGAAGGAGAGCGCAGAGGACTCTGCTGGCTTGGAAAAGGCCGGTGGAAGTTCCAGCCCCTTCACATGCAACAGAAGCTTGGATGAAAGACTTGAGATGGAGTCTGCTGGCTTGGAAAAGGCCTGCCTCTCATCCTCCTCCACTTCCCGGTCCTGCTACTCCTCCTCTTCTTCCACCTCTGTTCTCTCCTCTCCTTCGTCCTCCAAATCCTCCACCAGCTCCTCCACCTCCAGGGGCTCCATGGATCAGGCCCCCAGCCCAGAGAGACATCATTTGGGAAAGACCGACACCCCCGTCCTCCAGAGATGGTTCACACTGGTAAGCTGAAAACAACACCACACACTAGCACTAGGTCGAACTGACCTGAGCTGAGTCAGCGATGAGAAAGGACGACATGTGACAATCTCAATGAATCTGTGTGTCTTTGCTCTCACTTCCCAGAAGAAAGAGAAGACTTTCTGTAAGGATGGACACAATGTGGCTGCCAAGGGAAGAATGACAAGCAGAATATTCAAGACAAACAAAGTTTCTCCCTTTAGCGCTGAACGTGAGATCCTGACTGCATATTTGCTCATCTAGGCTTTCCCACTATAGTTGGCTCTCCCACCATTTCACACACACAGACTTGCACACAAACACTCACACACACACAGGCATACAGATATGCACACACACACACACTATTTTTAGGTGAGAGGTCAAAGTGCTGAAGTTCTGTGTGATGTCATACCCTGTTGTGTGATGGTGTTTCCTGTCCAGGTCCAGACCTTGGTGAGTCCTCCATTGCTGGAAGAAAGGAGAAGAAGAAGAAGAAAAAGTCTTTCAAAGCTTTCTTCCGGGGGATCACTACAGCTCTCTCCAGGGCTTTCTGCTTTGGCTGCGTGAAGGATATTCACCAGTAGAAAGCGCCACCTGCTTAGTCAACTGGCTGGCAGAGAAAGAGAACCTGTCACTACGGCAACAACTGTAGCTACTTCTCTCTTCTTCAGAAAGTGTAACCAATTTTCTTAGGATATTCCAATAAAAACCACTGGAATTTCGTTTATATCTCCTTTGTAATCGTTTAAGCTGTTTGTGTACAAGGTTGTGACATCACCATGTCAGGACTGCAGCCATACAGAGAGGCTGATTAGCATGTGTTTAGAGTCATTGTACAAAACCACTTAACATCAGTGTAAAAGTTACCTTAAACATGAGCTTTTAAAAAACTTTTAAATACACATGACCAAACTACGTATTTTAAGAATGCTACTTGAGTTAGTTCAGAATAGTTGTTATTATTCCCCAATTTAAAAAGAGCCTTCTTTTGTAATATAGATTGAAACCCACCACCGTTCTTCTTTATTCCAAGTGGTCTTGCTTGCCTCTGCTCACACATGTTTACCTAACGCACACACAGAGACACACACAGTCACAAACTGTGCTGGTTCCTTCGCGCCAGATATTGATTTATGGTGTGTGAGCCACTCTGTTTGATAACTTGTATTTTTGGAGCGGTTGATCCGGTTTGCAGTATATTGGATTGCACACACGCACACGCACACGCACACACAGCACAGAAAATGAACCAGAACCATTTGACCTTTTTTGGAATCTTCACAAACTTGATCTGCTAACAAAATTCACACTTGAGAATAGGACATTATTGTCATCCAAAGAACAGAGCTATGAGAAAGGGTGAGAAAAAGAGAGAGAGAGGCAGAGAGAGCCACAGACATTTCCGATGACCACTTGTAGAGTTTGAGTTTAATGAATTCCTGACCTGGAAAGAATTGCTGCATGAGTTCTTATCACCTGGGGGAAAGAGTTTTGGGACATCATGTTCTGAGGCTGTGTTGTTTCAACTGTGATTGTGTTTCGGAAACAATGTGTGGGTTGGTATATTTATAGTTAGTACTTATAAAATAAAAACTACAAATGCTACACTGCTTTGCTTACAGTGTTATTTTCCTTATTACAGTACACAGTATGTATGCCTTCTAGCCTCTAGCCTGCATTGTATTTCATCTACCGTGCACCGTCCGGGAATCGCGAACCCAACTTTCTGCTAGAAAGTTACGTCACTTCCTAACCTCCCCAGATCCACCTGGTAACAAGGAGTGAGCTAATGATAGGAAGAGACTGAAAACAGATGCATCTTTTAACTAAACAGTTTAATACAAATATGTCTGATATAGGCTACCCCTATATTACTAAACAGCTAAACAATATTCCAAAGAGCTAAACAATGTACTAAAGAGTCAAACAATGTGAGATATCAAATAAATATAAATATAAAATATAGATAAAAAAAATAAAAAAATATGAAGTCGGGCAGCGTAGTGCAAAATTGTTGTGGAAATGGTGGATGGACCTTTACCCTGTGTTCTGGCCCCCTCTTTCACCAACCGTCTCTGAAGGAGGGGATCCTTCACTGAATTGCTGCTTATTAAAATGCCACAAGGATACAACTTCACTTACTCCATGTTGTAGGCTACCATTGAGCTGCTGCCTGCAGCCATCCCCATCTCCCCCGTGCTGTCTGAACAATTTCGGAGCGCTACCATCTTTGTACTACATGACATCTGACTCATTCAGTCTTCAAACACCGAGGAGAGAGGACCTCTGAAAGTTCACTTAGGAAAGCCTTTTGTGTTGATATGTGTGAGGAATTATTTGATAAACAACAGGTTTACAGCTGGGAGAGGTTGTCTTTTACAAAATGATGAAGCCCATGTCACGGACCGCACGGCGTCTGAGGGCCGATGCATCACAAGACGCACCTGTATTGTGTTTAACTCATTAGCATGGCCATATAAGCTGAGCTGTCTCTGACTTCGTTGTGGAGTCTACAGTGCGTGTCCACTACAGCGGCGCGAAGCGGCGGCTTCCAATCCATTTTCAATTAAACCGGGCGTTGACGCTCGCGTCCGCTCCCACAATGCCCTACACCAGCGTCAACGCCCGGTTTCATTGAAAATAAATTGGTAGCCGACGGTCCGCACCGCTCCGCTGTAGTGGACACGCACGGTTAATTTTGTTTTCGATGGCCATCGAAACAGAAGTGTTCGAATCAAGGTATTTAAAAAAAATATGTCACAACAAGCACCCAAGCCCTGTTCAAGATTAAATACACCCCCAAGTGTCCAAAAATTAACATTACAGCAGTAGCGCCAAACGTGACGAACATTTGCATACTTGTGGTCTCGATTTAGTATTTTAGCATTATTACATTATTTATAACGAAGTACCGGACACCGTTAGCTCGTAATGTACAAAGAATGTAAGCAGAGAATGTCTAATATATATATATCCTAAACAGGCTCTCTGGTATCTTAAACCATAGAGATAATAAATGTTTATGTCTTAAACTAGGAAGGAGCACTGCATTTGGACCCTTCTCGGCTCATCACTGACTGTTTCAGGAAGAACGTTCCATGCTCATTCCGTGTTGTAGCCCAAGTATTATGTGTCGCCATATTGCCGTGACGCATGCTCAGGGGTGCAGCGGAATGGCCCAAGGCTTGATCATAAAAAATAAAAAATAAAAAAAACATTTTTTAATTTATTTATTGATATTATATAAATATTGTTTTTATTAATAACTATTATTATGACTATTCAGTGTTTCCCACAGATTAGAAATCTAATTGGGGAGGGGTGGGGGTTGTCAGACCGGGTGGGGGTGGTCGTAATAATTCCTTCGTTAATAATTTGTTACACAGTTAATTTGTTAATAATTTGTTACATTAAATATTAATCCAAAATGATTCACACCTTCACAAATGAACAACAACTAACATATAATTTCTGCATTAAGCATGTAGCAACGCTAGTGCTAAACAGCTATTTAACTGGTCGGCTCCATGACGCCGAGTAAGTAGCTAGCTCTTGAGACTTCTCACCAAAAGAACGAAGGGGAAACTTCGAGTACTGTAAGTCGCTCTGGATAAGAACCTCTGCTAAATGACTAAATGTAAATGTTAGTAAGGTACCTAGCGAAAAGTAGCCGCAACTTTCCTCGACTTTTAGCTACGGCACTAATGCTGAAGGCTCGCTGATATAGCTGTCGGTCTTACTAGAACGGCATATGTACTGTATGCATTGTTGCTAACGTGTGCTGATGTTGTGACTGTGTGCATATGTGGGAAAGACGCATCAGTAACAGAGAGACGGAGGGAGAGCAGGGGAAAGGAAATGCAGCTGAACGAATACGCTGCATGTTTTAACCTAAATAGCGATTAAAAAAAAAAGGTTTTACGAAACGCAATGTGTGGCGGCCGGTGTTGATTCTGTGGCGCACCGCCACAAATTAGTCTATGTGTGGGAAACACTGCTATTTGCGGCACAAACAATCGGCTACAGTTCACAGTTGATTCAGGGCTTAACGTCAACAACAGTTCTTTCGTTGACTTCGTTCGTTATTCCGTTTTGACAGCAGATGGAGGAGTGCAGGTAGGGGCAATGGATACGTTTTTAAAGAGAATGCACTTCCACAGGAACAGACATCTGAATCAAAATCAGTAAAGAGAAAAAAGAGGCATAGTGACTCTCCAGTAGGTAGGCCTATACATGTATACCTGGTCTGCAGGGAGACGTTGGCTAGTGCAGCCATTGTGCCTAGCAAATTGGCAAGGCACCTGGAGACCAACCACCCGGCACGCCATAACAAAGACATTGAATATTTTAAAAGACTTAAAACACATAATACCACACAGAGTGAACGTATGCTATACCGTGCGTGTGTGAAGGCACAAGAGGCTCGTTTTTTTAGTTGACGAGTTGTTTGCTAAATCCAAAAAGCCTCACACTTTAGCAGAGTCGCTCATATTACCAGCCTCCAAAAAATGGATGAGGTAATGCTAGGGCCAGATGCTGCAAAAGAAAAAAAAACCTATCTGAAAACACGAACAAACGTCGCATTGATGATATGTCGGAGGACATGAAATCTGTATAGAGGGTTTCCACCGACGTCACATTATGGGCGGTAACCCGGATGCGCGGCCATTGTGGAGGCACTCGGTGTAAACAAACTGAACAGAGTGCATGGAGTATTGTGCGCTTTGGATACTTTAAGTGAATATAGCCATGTTTAAACAACCGAAAAGCTCATCAAAACGCGTCCAAGATGCAAAGGCATTGAGGGAAGGACTCGGACCACAAGAAAAGACACAATATTTCGAGAAATTACGATTTATTGGCGGTGCAGATGCTAAACTGCCCTAGCCACTGGTGGATCGACTTGAGGAAGTCCACAAGACCATCAATGTTCAAGAATGAACAACAAAGCTTCAAGAGAACCAGTTCTTCCTTTCAAGATTCCAGGGTATCAATAAGAACATCATGTTTTACACAGGCGTTCCAAAGCAGTGTTTACAGCCCACTGCAGAAAACATGTTAGAGTGGAGTCAGGCACTGTACAAAGAGGATGATGACATAAGTCAGGGGTTTAGCATTATTAAACTGGCAACCATTGACCAACTTTTCCCTTTTCTTAATCGTTTGAGGCAACGTTTTCCTGTACAAGACCTTACAGTGTGCTTCAATGTGTCACAGTCAACTGTAAGCAGGGTCTGTATAACCTGGAAAAACATACACATTTTCATGTTAGGATCACTTCCAATTTTGATTTCTAGAGAAACTATAAACTAGCTTATGCTTCCTTGTTTCCACAGTACTTTCCCACTTACAATAGTTTTATTGGGCTCACTGTATGGAAATACATGTGATACAACAAAAGTTATTAACATTGAAATACTGACATATTCTCACCACAAAGTTAATCGCCTACCACCTTTAAGGGCCTAATTGGCATCAGGCAAAGTGACATTTTTCAGTGACCTGTATACAGGTCAGTCTGACAAAAGCTTTGTCATCAAAGACCTTCTATCTGAAATAAATGTTTCTCTTGTGATCCCACCCCTTTTAGGCCTAAAATGGACATTTCAGCCCAGAAGAGAGCGAATAGTGTCTTGCTGAGTGAACACCGGGACCGCCGCATTGACTGCAAGTAATCAAGGCTGTTGTTTGTATTGCGTTTAGCTAAAACTTGGTCTCATAGGTAGAACTTAAGGGACAGCAGTTAGATAACTAGTATATACTGGTCAGAGTAGCTAGCCAGTGTGTCAGTTTCAGGGTACTCAGGGTATCGAGCCGCCTTTTGTTTGACAGTAATTGGGGGCGTTGTATCTGTGCATTAGCATATTTAAGGAGGCTAGCACTGCAGAGGCAGCCTCGTCTGCCAGCCTCGGCGCACAAAGACTCGGTCAAACAAAGACAAAGGAGTCTGCCTGCGGGAGTCCACCGAGGAAGGCTGACAGGGCCGGATCACCTCTTCTGATAAGCATCACCCTATTTATATTCTATTCTACCTAGAACATATTCATAGCTAGCATGTGTTTCCTTAGAATTCCTGTTCATTACACTACCCGTAGACGTAGATATGTCACAAAGTATATACGGTCAACTTCTAACCTTCACTACCGATCCAGATCTTCTCCACCTGCCCTCTCTCTTTCTTTAGGGCTCTGGAACTGCCAGTCTGCTGTGAACAAGGCAGACTTCATCCCGGCGTTTGCATCCCATGCTTCTCTTCATGCCCTTGCTCTGACAGAGACATGGATCCGCCCAGAGAAAATTGCAACTCCAGCTGCTCTCTCCGTCAACCACTCCTTCACTCACTCACCCTGCTCAAACGGGCGGGGTGGTGGGACAGGCTTGCTTCTTTCCCCACATATTAAATACATATCCACACCACTCTCTGTTACTGCCAAATCATTTGAACACCATTATGTGATGCTAACTGATCCTATCAATGCATGCTTAATTGTTCTTTATCGACCACCAGGACCACTAGCTGACTTTGTGGAGGAGCTGGACATGCTCCTTAGCGTCCTCGCGGATGATGGAACCCCGCTGATGATCCTTGGGGACTTCAACATTCACTTCCAAGGAACGCAGGCCGTCGACTTCTTGTCTCTCCTGACTTCCTTCGACCTGACGCTGCTGAGCACACTGGCGACCCACAAGGCAGGCAAACAGCTAGACCTCATCTCGACACGTAACTGTATCACTGACTTAACCTCTGTAACCCCACTGCACATTTCTGATCACTACTTTATCTTTATTTTACTGCAACTCGCTGCTCGCCTGTCTCCCAGCATGTGCAACCCGCCCTCTTCAAAGGATTGAGAACACAGCGGCCCGCCTGGTCTACAATCTACCCAGACGCTCCCATGTTACCCCGCTCCTCACCTCTCTCCACTGGCTACCCATCAACGCCCATATCAGATTCAAGACCCTGGTACTGACCTTCCGAGCGGTGAACGGGACTGCACCCGACTACATAAAATCTCCTGCAGCCTTACACCCCCACCCGTCACCTACGGTCTTCTTCAGACAACTGCCTGGTGGTCCCACCGCTCAAGACCGCTCGGTCCCAACACAAGCGCTTCTCCTGTCTGGTCCCCCAATGGTGGAACCAGCTCCCCACCTCCATCATCCATCTGCTAAATGAATACATGTAAATGCAGAAGAGGTGAGAGACACTATAGCCAGACTATGCAGTCATGTCGCAATAGCCAGACTAGGCAGTCATGTCAAGCGTGCCATTAAGGATCAAAAGAGTATTACATATTTGAGTCTTACCCATGACAACAGTGAGCTCAGTTAACCAACTGATGACTGTGTGTGTGTCCTTTTAAGTAACTAAGTAAAGGGCCTCTGTTCAACAAGAACAGGTCTTTGTGGGGCGGAGTTTGACTGGTAATGGAGTAGGGCGTGTTTGACTTGAGCTCCCGCCGAACTGCTGCAATTTTAAGTTATTTTGCGCTTTACATTACAGAAACTTTGGTGATTCTGCTCTGAACCTGTTTCTGAACCAAGAAAAGTGTCTATATGTGAGGTAATGGCTGAAAAACTACGCAAATATCAGTACAACGGATCAGTCGATACTAGGCCTAACACTGCCCCGACACCGAGTTCAACCGTCACCCGATCTCGGGTGTCTCCACCCGCTTCAACCAGCCCAGAGAAGATGGACGCTGTAGCCTTGAAATCCGACATTCTTCGCACGCTTAAGGCGGACATATCGGCGGTGATTAAATCCGAAATGAAAAATGCGCTTGCCGAGGACTTCAATGCCCTCAAAACCGAAATCCAAGCGGTTAAATTGGAAATAATAAACAACACAGCAGCGATCCATTCGGAGATGGACAAAATGAAGGCTACTATCAAGGATGTGGAAGGCGGGCTATCGACGTGGTCGGACGAGGTGACAACTTTGCAGTCTGTGGTCGCTGACTTGAAAACAGAGGTAGCTGGGCTAAAAGGCAAATGCGAAGACATGGAGGGAAGAATGTGGCGGTGCAACATAAGAATTCTGGGAGTAGCTGAGACGGATGGATCAAGCTCTACTGTGTCGGTGTCGAGGCTGCTGAGAGAAATACTACAGCTGGATAAGGATGTGCTTGTGGACCGCTCGCATAGAAGCCTGGGTCCGAGAAGACCAGATGGGAAACCACGCGCCATCGTAGCTAAACTCCACTATTATCAAGACTGTGTCTATATGCTGAGCCGTGCGCGCTCTCAAGCTCCGCTGAGATTCAACGGGGTCTCGATCGCCATATTTCTAGACTATACTGCAAGCGTCGCCAAGGCCAGGGCTGCGTTCACGGAGGTTCGGAAATTGCTGCACAAACGCGAGGACGTCCGATTCGGCATCTTATTCCCAGCCCGACTACGCATCACACATGACGGTAAAGAAAGAGAATTCACCGATGCAGAAAAAGCGATGGGCTACGTTAAAAAGAACATCATCTCTACTGAGGCCTGAATGTTATTGAATGACTGAGCTTTATGTAGGCTACGTTATTCCAATTTAAAACCTAACCCCATGGAGCAATACTTATTCGGTTCACATTATCTTCAGCTGCTGTCATGTGGGGTTGGTCATCCTCGGTCATGGGTAAGTGATGCTCTGACTCATTTCAAGGGCAACTTTGTGTGGACAATATTTTCCTAACTTGTGTTGCTGTGAATAATGATCATACCAGGTCTACCTTACTACGCGGAATACTTGGATGTACTGTACAGACTTCCTCTCATCTTATTTTCTTGTATAGCCTGTTTTGATAAACAGTGGCCTACAGCCTATTGGTTACCCTTTGTTATGAGCCTGTGATGCCCTGTTACTTTTTATGAGAAGCGTACAATATGCATCTTAAGGTATCTTAAGGTTAATTGCTTTTGCCATTGTCTTCAGACTAATTTTCTTTTTCTTTATGATTTATTTTTTATTTAAGAGCAAAATTTGATTTAATATCACAATGCGCTATCTGAGTTACTTCCATATAGGGGGGTTCGGCGGGAGCCTGAGCAGTTTGCTCTTTAGTGTCCCATACACAAGCACTAAATGTGTGGATTTGTTTTGAAGGGATATTGTACTCACCATGTTCTTGTAGGTGTAAAGAGGGGGGGGGGGATGTTACCAGACTTTTTTATTGACCAGACTTACCCTGTCGGGTGTCCGTTTTATATGTCACTGCTGTCATGTTGTGGCTTGTATAGGTTTCAGATGTATGACTTTTCCCCTAAATATGTCTGGCAACTATAGTTCCAGAGGGTTGGATGGCTGCTCAGTCAACTTTGTGAGTTGGAATGTTAAATCACTCAACCACCCAGTGAAACGTAAAAAAGTACTTTCACATTTGAAACAGCTCAATGTTGATATCGCATTCCTTCAGGAGACACATTTACTTACAGTGGATCATTTTCGGCTGAGAGGGAGTTGGGCAGGACAATTTTATTACTCCAATTTCCATTCCAAAGCTAGAGGGGCAGCCATACTTATTAATAGAAACACACCATTTACTATGACTAGTGTAGAGGCTGACCCCTTGGGGCGATATGTTATTGTAGTGGGACAACTTTGCTCTTTACCAGTTATCTTGGCCGATATATATGCGCCAAACTGGGACAACCCTGGGTTTTTTTCAAACATTTTTTCACGTCTACCAAATATGTCGTCGCACCACCTTATTCTTGGTGGTGACACAAAGTGTACACTTTCCCCGGTATTAGATCGTAGTTCATCCAAAAAGGCATCCCTGTCTAAATCAGCACATTCAATTAAAGTATTTCTTAAATCATATGACGTTGCTGACGTGTGGCGATTTCGCAATCCTACCTCCAGAGAATACTCTTTTTTCTCCCCCGTTCATAAGAGTTACTCCCGTATAGATAATTTTTTTCTTGATAAAAGACTTCTTCCTCTTGTAACCAAGTGTGATTACAAAACAATAGTTATTTCAGATCATGGTCCTCTAGCTATGGAAATGCGTATCCCTAATATACAGTCCATTTACCGTCCCTGGAGACTTAATTCTCTGCTTTTATCAGAAGAAGCCTTTACTAAATTCATATCCTCTGAGATTGCATCATTCCTGGAGATTAACCAAACACCAGGAATGTCTTCTTTAACTGTATGGGAGTCACTTAAAGCATATTTACGGGGCCAGATAATCTCATATTGCGCAATCAAGAAAAAGAAAAACACTGCACGCCTTAAAGAGCTGACGGATGATATTCTTAAATTAGACAGACTATATAGCCATATGCCCTGTGCCGAGACAATGAAAAAGCGTATATTTTTGCAGACCGAGTTTGATCTCCTGACAACACGACAGGCCGAACACCTTATCTCTAAATCGCGGCATGGATCCTATGAGCATGGGGAAAAGGCTGGGAGAATACTTGCTCATCAGTTAAGGCAACGAACTACCAATCAGACCATTCCTGCTATTAATGATGAGCAGGGCTTGAAAAATACTGATAGCCAAAAAATCAATTCTTGTTTTAAAACTTTTTACCAGTCACTGTACACCTCCGACTCTAGTGTAGAGCCTTCCTCGTTGGAAGATTTTTTTGGAAATGTACAAGTCCCCTCCATTAACCCTGAGGTGGCTGATCAATCGGAGGAGGACCTCTCAACTGAGGAGATAACATTAGCAATTAGATCAATGCAAGGTGGCAAATCACCGGGGCCGGACGGTTTCCCCACAGACTTCTTAAAAAAATTCTCAAAGCAGCTCTCCCCTTTATTGTTAAAAGTATTTGAAGAATCTCTTTCGTTGAAGTCCCCACCACCAACCATGCGACAGGCAGTTATCTCTTTAATCCTTAAAACAGACAAGAACCCTCTCGAGTGCGGCTCATTCCGTCCAATCTCCCTTCTTAACACTGATGCCAAAGTTCTTGCTAAGGTCCTCGCGCGCCGTTTGGAGGAAGTTCTGCCCTCTGTCGTGTCACCTGACCAAACAGGCTTTATTAAAAGTCGGTATTCCTTCTCTAACATCAGACGACTTATGAATATTCTTTATGGCCCTTCTCCACCCGGTGAGCTAGAGGTAGTGCTTTCATTAGATGCTGAAAAGGCTTTCGACCGGGTGGAGTGGGAATATCTGTTTAGCACATTGAAGAGGTTTGGATTTGGCCATAAGCTTATATCATGGGTCAGACTTTTATATACGTCTCTGTTGGCGGCTGTGCGCACTAACAATAATATATCCACTTACTTTGAGCTACAACGCGGCACAAGACAGGGATGCCCTTTGTCCCCATTGCTATTTGCAGTTGCAATGGAACCACTTGCTTTAGCTCTCAGACAAAATGTAGACATTAAAGGAATCCAGCGGGCAGGGCTGGAACACAAAGTTTCACTTTATGCGGACGACATGTTATTGTACATGTCCCAACCCCTCTCAAGTCTCCCAAACCTAATGACTTTACTTACAGAATTTGGAAACATTTCTGGCTATAAAGTCAATATTCAGAAAAGTGAACTCATGCCTATTGGTGATGGAGCTAGTCGGATGTCTCTCGGCTCAATTCCCTTTAAAGTTAGCCCTAAAAAATTTAAGTACCTTGGGGTATGGGTCACACATAACCATAAAGATCTATATGTGGCTAACTATCAACCTTTATTAGCTAATCTAAAACAGGACTTTGAGTGCTGGGACCATCTGCCTCTCTCTTTGGGTGGAAGGATCAATGCGGTAAAGATGAACGTGCTGCCTAAGTTTTTGTACATTTTTCAATGTCTTCCATTTTTTTTAACAAAATCTTTCTTTTCCAAACTGAATAATCAGATCTCAACCTTTATTTGGAACAAAAAACCACCAAGAATTAAAAGAACTATATTGCAGAGACCTCGTACAATGGGAGGGATGGCACTCCCAAATTTCATATATTACTACTGGGTGGCCAACATAAGAGCATTGCTGTATTGGTTGAGGAGCGATACTACTGCCCCTGCGTGGACAATTCTCGAGAGGGCTTCAGTTGAGTCCACCTCTCTAGCAGCTTTATTGTGTCCCAAACTACCATTCACACAGCCTATTTCTAGCTTCACTTCTAATCCAATTATAACACATTCAATTAAAATCTGGAATCAGGTTAGGAGATCTTTTTCCCTTAAAGATTTATCAATGGCTGCACCAATTGCTAAAAATCACATGTTTACTCCATCATTGATGGATGAAGCCTTTGATGCTTGGTCTAGGAAGGGGGTGGTCTCGCTGTCTGATCTTTATATTGATGGTAATTTTGCCTCCTTTGAACAGCTGGTACAGAAGTATAACATTCCCAAATCACATTTTTTTAGGTATTTGCAACTTCGGAACTTTGTAGTCTTAAATTCCGATTGCTTCCCATCGTGCCCTCCCAGTTCGCTGTTGGACTTAATTTTCAATTGTAAATCGGTAAAAGAAAGGGCTATGAGCAGAATCTACGAACAACTCAATATATACGACTTGACACCATTGGACATACTTAAAAATAAGTGGGAGATGAACCTATTTCAGAAGAAATGTGGCACAAAATAATACAGAGAATTTTCTCATCATCCATATGCCTTAGACATGCTGTTATACAATTTAAAATTGTTCATCGTCTGCACTGGTTTAAAGTCAGACTCTCTAAGATTACTGATATAGACCCCACATGTGATCGATGTAGGCAGGATCCCGCCACTCTGCTGCATATGTTCTGGACATGTCCAAGACTTTACATGTTCTGGCTGAATATTTTTGAGACCTTCTCTGGGATACTTGGAAAGGTAGTCGAGCCATCCCCACTAATTGCATTGTTCGGTGTAGCCCCCGAAGACGCCTCTCTTAGTAATAGGGAAGTCAACATGGTGGCCTTCTGTTCGCTTCTGGCTAGAAGGCTGATACTGTTTAAATGGAAAGACCCTATTTCACCGACACATAGTCACTGGATCAGGGAGGTCATGTGCCATCTAAAATTGGAGAAAATCAGATATACAGTTAGAGGGTCTACTGAGAAATTTTATAATATTTGGCAGCCTTTTTTTACTTTTGTTGAGGGAATGGAAGCTGACAATATGACAAAGTAAACAATTTCATTTGTATGATTTCTATTTACTTTATTCTTTTTTTTCTTTACGGATGTCTGGTTATGTAATATTTGTATGCATATGTCTGGTATCTGGGAGGGTGGGGGGGTTGTTTGAGTTTGTTTATCTGTAAAATGTAAAAACCAATAAAAAGACCTTGATCAAAAAAAAGAACAGGTCTTTGTGGACATTTTCAAAGTTTAAAATGGAAAATTAAACCAACCAGACATACCAGGTGATTATTACCCCCATAACCAATATTGAGAAGCATTATTTGTTCATACCAACCCCAACTAACCTAAATTGTTAGGCTACAATCAGTACACTGGTAGACAGTCAAAAGTGTATAATTTATTGAAGGTTGTGGAGACAATGGTGATAGCTGACGAAAAGCTCCACAATGATGGCGGGCGTGGAACTGTAGTTGGGCTGAGTTGGATGGTGTTGAGGGACCAGCAGAGGTCCTTAGGAAGAAGTGTTGAGGGATTATGCAAGGTCCTCAGATATGGGGACACCCAGGAAACTGAAACTGGAGACAAAGATTACTAGTTTTACAGTAGTATAAAGTTAATCAATAAACCCAGTAAGAATCATTTTGGCCACAAGGTACTTTGAGAGAACGTTATCAGTAACATCAAGAGTCAATGAGTGAAAAACAAATACTTGAACAAGTTTGTAACATATCCCCCTGTCATACTAACACACAACTTGAATATCCAACATGTATGGCACAAAAGTGTACATGTACATTCATATGGGTACAGAGACTTATCTCACGAGCCAGGCAGTCTCGTGGATGGTTCAGCAACACATTCAAATTGTGCTAACAAACGTTATTCTTCGCAGTTGTTGGTGGATTTGGATCGACATAGGTTAGAGTTTGATTGTGCTAGGTTATTCGTTTTATTAATATAGCTAGTTGTTTAACAGAGGAAACGTTTTCGATAGTTGTGTAGATATTGCTTGTTTACGCTAGGTTAACTAGGTGTTTGTATTTTAGAATAGCTTAGGTAACCGAATAGTGTAGTTTTAGAGTTGTGTAAATATCAACTTTAATCAATCGTTTTATCAATTAGTTTTAGTGTTAGTGTTTAAGTGTAGTTAATAGTAGATTTTTGATCATTGTTTAGTTAAATTAGCCATTAGTACAGGTTATATTTGACGACCACCAACTTTGACAAGCTACAGCTACAGTACTGTAGGCTACCAATCAATCGATTTTTGTCTAATTTCCGAAAAAAAAAAAAAATTGTACTGTACTGTGGTAAGGTTTTCTATGCTAATGTGACCGTAAAGGACCTCAGTGCTGTAACGGCTAACATCAAATGCATTGCGCGAGCGATTAGCTGTAGCTAACGAGCGGGGAGTCAATGTTAGCTTACTCTTTACGAGACTGACCGTTAACCAAAAAATACTCGACATAACGTATACAACAATATTAATTGGACAACAAAACGATTAATATAAACTAAGCATGGCCTTCTGTATGATAAACAACTTACCATTCACGCTTGTCCATCACGAATGAGCCTCCTCTTCCAGGTTAATTCCACGACTGGTGTCGATACTGTCCGATGTGGGTTATTTTGTACTCATGCAGCCCAATTAGGACCCGAACATTGGCAGTCTAGCGGTAGGTTACATTGCTTGATTTGATTTCGTTGCAACAACGGAGTTTATAATATTAAAAAGTTATCAAATGGCCAAATGACCACTCGGGCGACGCTTTTTACTCTGACATGAGAAGAGTTCAACAAAACATCCAGCAGGTGGTGGTAAACAGTCAAATTGAGATTTTATCGCATAGTTTTGAGATGTTGAAGCGTGATATCTTATTGTCCCCGGATATATTGACCGGCATTATGTCTATTGAGCATTATGGTCAGTTTGGTGTCCCTGGATCAAGTTAATATCCCCGTAAAAACAGCAGCAGCGAGTGTTTACTACAAGTATAAGTGCGGTGGGGTTTGGACAAGGGTAGCGCACGGCTAATTTACCGGCGCCAGCGTCTTTCTACCGGCTATAGTAAAGGATAAGCTAACTCTATTTTTTTTTTACAATATTTAGCTCGAAAGGTAGGAAGTTAAAGCTTAACGTGAAATCAGTAAATCAGCTGAAAATGTGATACAATCATTTTTATCAATATTTGAAGTGGCATTTTCTCAGAATGTTTCTTAATAACCGGTCGGGATTGGACACAGTGACGTTACGTCACTTGGAGGAGATTTTCAAACAGAGCAATGGAGCCTTCCTTTTGTCCAAGGCGGAGAAGAACACGAAGGGCTTTGTTTAGACCTATCGAAAATTCTAGCCACTGGGGGACCAAAGGCAGGCTAGGGGAACTCATATTAATGTTAAATAACCCTCATAAAATGAAGTTTTCATGTCATGTCTCCTTTAAAAAGCTAGTCGTTGCTGCCCTCTGGTGTTCGATAGTAATAACACCCCCAATTATACACGTCTCTCCCCCTCTCTCTCCCTTTCACTTGTGCCAGTATGCACAATACGATACGATCAAACAAACGAGTAAATGGCTCGTTATACCGTTTGTGTTATATGGATATTCCGTAATTCCAAAATGAAACAAAACAACAGAAACCAAGCCTTTCCCCTTAATCTGGTTCTGACATCCAAAATGGACAAAACGATATTACGAGGCTATTTTGCATTTTTTGCAGATACCAGCATAAAGGATATGGAATAAATAAACAAACGAGTTAATGGCTCTTTATACCGTTTGTATTATATGGTTATTCTGTAATTCCAAAATGAAACAAAACAACGGAATCCACGCATTTCCTCATCATCTGGTTCTGACATCAAAAATTGACAAATCGATATTACCAGCCTAATTTTCATCTTTTGCAGATATTAGCATAAAGGATATGGAATAATCATAACAACGATTAATGGCTCGTTATACCATTTGTGTTATACGGTTATTTCATTATTCCCAAAAAAACGAAACAACCAAAAACAAGCCGTAATACTTAAATGTGTGTTTGAGTTACTAAAATGACTAAACGATATTACGGCCCTATTTTGCCTTTGTCAACACGGGTTGCAAAATAGAAAAACCAATGGCCACAACGTACAAGGACCTTATTGCTTAAAAACCAGTGGTTTTCCCTTGGTTCTTTTGTGAGCAGTCTCACGAGCCCTTCTCGTGGAGCTGAGCAGCTAAACAGGTATTTAGCATTAGCGTTGTTAGCTACTGTATCTATGCATGTGTTTGCGCTGTTGCGCTGTTATACTCAGCAAGTATCATGTCGTGGTGTAAAAGGACTGTTCGAAAAGTGCCGCATCATTTAGCTAGCTAAGACTGACAGACTTTTGAGCTGTTGCACGTAGCCTATGCGGCCTGGCTGTGTTGTCCTGCGTGGCTTTATGCGGCGTCCACGGATCCTATACAGGCGCATTTGACCTTGAAGTTTAAATCAGGCTTAAAGGGGCAATTGACTGGGTTTTTTGTGTATTTCACACTGTTCCTTAAAGGGGCAATTGACTGCAAAACCGATTTTACCTTGTCATTGTTGAAAAACGACAGTTCGGAGGGTAAACTGATCATACCGTGAATATCAAAGTCTATTGACACCTCTTTCCTACTCAAATCTCAAAAAGAAAAAATTTGGCTGATCGCCCTCTTATTGGCTCTGGTCTGTATCTTTGTCACGCCCCAGAATTTACATCCAGACCAGCCAGAGGTAGCGTCTATCTCCGATACTAGTTTAGCTGCGCGCTGCTCTGTGTAGGCTACTTATAAGGAATTACAAAGAAGAACGTTTTGAATTATAACAAGGATATTGATTATGGACCACGGTCGTAAATGCTGTGTTCCAGGCTGTACAGGGAAGGCTAACACTTACAGTCTTCCAGTAGGAGCTAAATCTTTTTTTGCGTTTTGGACGTCCATATGGACGTCCATAGACTGACGGCGATGGCTGCTGATCTTTGCATGGATGGACGTGAGGGAGCAGATATTTTGGACGGCGTCATAGCCGTCCATATGGACGGCGAGCTGTTCAGAGTGCCGTCCATAGAGGGAGCAGATATTTTGGACGGCGTCATAGCCGTCCATATGGACGGCGATGCTTATAAGAGGGAGCAGATATTTTGGACGGCGATGGATTAGCAGGGACGTCCCTCGTGCCGTCCATAGAGGGAGCAATGGATTAGCAGGGACGTCCCTCGTGCCGTCCATAGAGGGAGCAGATATTTTGGACGGCGATGGATTAGCAGGGACGTCCCTCGTGCCGTCCATAGAGGGAGCAGATATTTTGGACGGCGATGGATTAGCAGGGACGTCCCTCGTGCCGTCCATAGAGGGAGCAGATATTTTGGACGGCATCATAGCCGTCCATATGGACGGCGATGCTGTTCAGAGTGCCGTCCATAGAGGGAGCATATATTTTGGACGGCGATGGATTGAATGTTTAGCAGGCTTTGAGCTAACAGAACTGCCGAAGGCTACCATAGCATGTAGCTAGCTACATTAACTTTGGATGACTCAATCTTTTGTCAAGTTAATTTGTATGAATTGCATTTTAGTGCAATATTTACGCCTTTATTCTGTTTTTTTTACATAATCAGCAGTATGATCTCATGACAATATAGACTTGATATAGGCTACATTTATTTTAATTATTTCGAGAATTGTTAATAAAGACTCATTTAAAAGGTTAACATTGTGTTATGACCCTATGAAATACATTGGACCACGGTCGTAAATGCTGTGTTCCAGGCTGTACAGGGAAGGCTAACACTTACAGTCTTCCCAAGGAGCCAAACATTCAACAGGCATGGCTGCTGTTGTCTATGAGAAGATCCAGGCGAAGTTCGACACTCAATCATTCATTTGCTCTGAACATTTCACCCAAGACAGTTTTGACAACCTTGGACAATTTCAAGCAGGATATGCTAGGAAGCTGAACCTGGAAAGAGGTGCTGTTCCAACCGTATGCTCATTGCATCTGCAAGCTATAAGGACAGTAAGATGTTGTGCTAACAGTTATTAGCAATGCTAACGTTTCCTGTATAGAGCATACCAGGTAGAATGCTAAATACGTTTCTACACACATCAAATGACTCTAGCTAGACTAGCTGTAGTCGGCATTAGAAGGGAAGTGTTAAGGATAGTGTTAACTGGGTGTTGAGAGGAAGAATGATACACGGTTAAGCATCGGACCAAGTTATTTGTAGTTTAATTAGTAATGATGCAATCACAAGATACATAATGAAAACAACACACCAAGATGTCCGAAGTCTAGTACAATGAATCAGTCGATGATGCAAAAGCAGTCGTCCCACCAAAACAGAGTATAAGATTAGAACGAACGAAGGCCTTCGTTGAGAAAGTGGTCGTGACAGAATATCCGAGAAAGTTCTGCCCCTCCCAAGTTCTGTCTCCCCGCCCTTGGGAGACAGATCTTGTACTCCCCAGAGAGGGAGGTCTGGTGAGTGGCCATTGGTCAGGAGACCTTGGGGTGGCTATTGTTAACCAATTAAATGTCCAGGGCGTTCATGCTGGCGCAAGGTGGGCAGTCCACGGACCTGGTGATGTTAGGAGAGGGAGGGGGCAGAGAAGACCCACAGGTCTGGTGTTGTTCAGGGAGGGGGGTGGACAAGACCCACAGGTCTGATGCAATCCAAGGGGGGGGGGGGGGGTTTGAGTTCTCCAGAGTTGAGAGCAGGTCATCTCGAGGTCCTGATGATATACGGGGTGGGGTCTTCAAGGGGAAGGGGAGAGGGTACGACCACTCCTAGGTCAGATGATGTAAAGGGGCAGATGGGCTCCAAGGAGAAGGGGGCATCCAGTGAGAAGGGGGGGGGGGGGGCAGAGTCTCCAGGGGAAGGGGGCATCCATTGAGAAAGGGGGGGGGGGGGTGCAGGGTCTCCAGGGGAAGGGGGCATCCATTGAGAAAGGGGGGGGGGGGCAGGGTCTCCAGGGGAAGGGGGCATCCAGTGAGAAGGGGGGGGGGGGCAGGGTCTCCAGGGGAAGGGGGCATATTACCCATAGTAAGAACTGTCCGGTCTGACTCGTCCTGAAGCAGAGAAGAGTTATGTTCCCAGCATCACCTTATCTCCCAAGTTGACACTTTTACTCCCATGAGCTGACTAGCTCATTGTGCTCACACCAGTCCCTGAGCGTCACAAACTCGCCTCCCAAGTCAGTTTGCCTGACATCTGCATTCTTGTCCACACACCAAAGTTACATTTCAATGTTTCTTATCTGTTACTTTATTAAATCAATTGATCACATTCAATATTTGTATCTTAGTTATTAGCATTACAAAACATGTGTGTTTACATATTCATATTAGATATTGATTGGTATAGCAGCATTGATCAGCAGTATAATGCTATCATTTCCTCACAGAAGCTTCCGAAAAATAGCCAGAAAACGAACTGCAGTCTGGCTTATTGCTAACGCCTGTCTAGATAATCTATTTGAAAGAACTGGAGAAAGGCAGGTTTTAGATACAGGATACATTAGCATTGCTAGTAACTGTTACTAGTAACACCTAGACTGTAGGCATGTAAACAAGTTTAGCTTGCTAGTTAATGCAAGAGCATAGAATGTGTAATAATTTAGCCTAGTTTATTGGCAATGGGGCTAACGTTGATTCATGTTCCTGACTGTGTTTCATTCAAATAAATAACCTGTGTAATGAAAATCTACAATTCACGATGCATGTTTGTCCAGATCTTTGTCATGTTATTTTACAGCAAGATATCTAGAGCTAGCCTAGCTAGCTAACTGAAGCCGAGTAGAATCACGATTGCAACAACGTTTGGTTGCTAAGCTGTAGCCTAATGTTCTACCCACCTAAGTCAATCCAGTTTGCTTCAACAACAGAAGTGGAAACAAGTAATGTTATCATTTCAAATGTTATATAGTCAATCTGTTGAAAACAGTGTTGTGTAGACACAATAGATTTATTTGCGCGTTTTTATTTCAAGTCTCCAACTTCAGTGTTTCAGCGAGTGCTGCTGTTGGCCGTGTTGCGTTTTTGCTCCCAGCTTCACTCGTTGATAACCAACCAATCAGCGCGCAGCTGATCTAAATATTAATGAGCATACCATAAAAGGAGAAAAGCTGGTGTTTTTTCCCGGGAACATTTCAGACGATCTGTAAGAGGGCATAGAACAGCACCCGGGCCATTTTCAACCCAACCAATGTTACATACCCTATTCGGAGACCTTAAGGAACAGTGTGAAATACCCAAAAAACCCAGTCAATTGCCCCTTTAAGGTCTCCGAATAGGGTATGTAACATTGGTTGGATTGAAAATGGCCCGGGTGCTGTTCTATGCCCCCAGACAGATCCTCTGAAATGTCCCCGGGAAAAAACACTAGCTTTTCTCCTTTTATGGTATGCTCATTAATATTTAGATAAGCTGCGCACTGATTGGTTGGTTTTCAACGAGTGAAGCTGGGGAGCAAAAACGCAACACGGCCAACAGCAGCACTCGCTGAAACACCGAAGTTGGAGACTTAAAATAAAAACGCGCAAATAAATCTATTGTGTCTACACAACACTGTTTTTGAGAGATTGACTACATATCATTTGAAATGATAACATTACTTGTTTCCACTTCTGGAGCCGAGTGCACCAGCTGGGCGTAAAAAAGTTGGTCTTAACTCCTACGTCGGTCTTAGCTACGTCCAACTTTGTGATTTGAATTTACACCGAGTGCACCAAGCTTGACAGAACACGGTCGTAGCTACGCCTGGTCTTAAGATGCGCGTCCTTGTGAAAATGTGAAAGCGTCGATCGTTGCCAAGCAACACATTTAAGAGCCTAAGCGCACTCTACTACTGCCTAGCATCTCCCTTAAAATTAAGCAATGCAGGATAAAGAAAACCCCCAAAAAAGGAAAATAAACTTTACAGATACAGAAATTAGAAAACTTATAGAGATGTATAACCAATAGAAGCGTACTCACGGGAAAATTCAATAACAGCAACACAAACAAGCAAAAGAAGTCAGCGTGGAAATCAATAACCGATCAAATTAATAATGAATATGATGGAGGACTGCGGACAGTTGAAGAGGTTAGGAAGAAGTGGAAAGATCTTCTTTCAAGGGCAAAAAAGGATGCATCGGCATTTAAAAACCCGCCAACCGGGGGTGGTCCTTCACCAAAAATATCAGTTTATAGTGGTATTATTATTGATATTTTTGGAGAGGACTCTCCCTCCTTTAACGGATTGAACGGCTTTGACAGTTCACTGTAAGTTCAAATAGTTGAAGACTCCGACGTTCAGTGCAGCACAGATCACGATATGACAGCTGTCAGTGTGAGTGGTAAGTCATTTAGCCTATTCCCACTACAGCTACATTTGTTTGTTTGCAAATCAATAGCCTCGTAGTGAGTAGGCTATCATTAGGCCTATATTGTTTGCATTACGATCAAGTGCTAGCCTATAGACAAATAGCTACAAATAGTCTACACTGTTGCAATTTTACAGACTCAAACGACACCCTGAGTGAAGAGGAGAGCCCCACAACACAAAAGATGACACAATCCCAGAGGTCCACGCTCACAATTCCCAAACGTAAGAGAGATTTTGCTGAGCTGCAGTGCATACTTCTTGAAAAGGAAATCAATTGTGTGGAGGTCGAGACCGCCAAACTCAAGGCAGAGCATGAGAAGATAGAGCTTCAAAAAGAAAAACTCAAACTAGAACTCAAACTTCTTGAGACAAAATATAACGTCTCAAACGAAGACACCAGGATGACATACACCATTCTTTAGTTGAGCTATTTTGATTTAATGAAAACAATTGTTAGGCCTATACAAATATTTACAACCATATACATATAAAAAAATAAAAAAATAATTGCCATTGATAGGCTATTTCTAAGGCCTACTGATGTAGAGATTGTTTGGACTGTTTGTTTCTTATGAATAAGATATAGGATTGAAGAAAACCATTTGAAAACTAAGTTATGACCACACATAGCCTATGCCTATGGGCCTAGATGTTATTTATGATATGATTGCGGCCTAGTCGTCCACCGATATCTTCAGGGATGGCAGCCACAGGGTTCTCGTCAGCCTCCAGCACCACTTCTCCTTGCATCATAAGGGGATTCTCTTTTTAACGCAGATGTTGTGCAGCACCGCAGTAGCAGCAATAACAACACAGACGCGTTCAGGGTGCATTCGCATTTCACTGTGGAGGCAGTGAAACCTAAAAGAAACAAGAACTAAAATCATCATATAGGCTATCAGATCAAAATATGCACCTATAGGTCCTATACTAACCTTTAAAAATGTGTTAATGCCGCTTAGGCTATTTGTTTTTACCCGTTAACCGGGCTACTAACCTGCGTTTGAGCACTCCAATGCACCGCTCAACGATGTTCCTTATTTGTGCGTACTTATTGTTATAGGTTTGTTCTTGAGCAGTTCTCGCTGCGATCACCGGTGTCATTAACCACCGTTTCAGTGGGTATCCACTATCCCCAAGGAGAATGCCATTCCCTCTTCCTGCCTCAAATTCCCGATGGAGGGCACTCTCTCGGAGGATGCGAGCATCATGTGTTGACCCAGGCCATCTTGCCACAAGGTCTATAATGGACATATCCGAGTCGCATGCTATTTGTACATTAATCGAGTGGTGACCCTTTCTATTGACATATAAATACTCATGATCGGAGGGGGCCTGAATGCGAACATGAGTACCGTCAATACACCCAACAATACCAGGTACCCCAGATTTAGAATAAAAATCCTGCTTGGTTTTGGATGCTTCTTCGTAGGTGGGTAGGTGGATATGTCGCCTAAAGCAGCACTGAAGGGCCAACGACACTCTTCGAATTGCACGACAAGAAGTCGTTCTGTGAACATTAATCATGTCTCCCATTGTATTTTGAAAGGCCCTGTTTGCAAAAAAACGGAGAGCAATCAGCACCTGCAGGGCGGGTACAGCGCGGCGTTTCTGTCCGTTGTATGTTGGAGATGAGGGGAGAGCTCCTCGATTAGCTCAAAAATATCGTTCCTACCGAAACGAAACCTCTCAATGAGCTCATGTTCGGAGTAAATGTCAAGCGGATTTGTGCGATCACGGAGGACTCTTTCTCGCCTTAAAGCCCTTTCCATTTGTTGTCTATAAACGAGACACACTGCCATCGTTGTGAGTATATTGTCCGATCAAACTGTTGTACATTATAATTACCATGGATATTAGTCCGATTTCCCAACTTACGCCTGCTCCCCACTAGGCGTAAAATGTACACCCAGGTGCAGCACATAAAGGGCTTAAGTCTAACTGGTGCACTAGTCGTAACTTTCAGTTTTACGTCGGACGTAGCGTACACCCAGGCGTAAGCCCAGCTGGTGCATTCGGAGACTGTTGTTGAAGCAAACTGGATTGACTTAGGTGGGTAGAACGTTAGGCTACAGCTTAGCAAACAAACCATATAGTGATTCTATTCGGCTTCAGTTAGCTAGCTAGCTCTAGATATCTTGCTGAAAAATAACATGACAAAGATCTGGACAAACATGCATCGTGAATTGTAGATTTACATTACACAGGTTATTTATTTGAATGAAACACAGTCAGGAACATGAATCAACGTTAGCCCCATTGCCAATAAACTAGGCTAAATTATCACACATTCTACCTATGCTCTTGCGTTAGCAAGCTAAACTTGTTTACATGCCTACAGTCTAGGTGTTACTAGTAACAGTTACTAGCAATGCTAACGTATCCTGTATCTAGCACCTGCCTTTCTCCAGTTCTTTCAAATAGATTATCTAGACAGGCGTTAGCAATAAGCCAGACTGCTGTTCGTTTTCTGGCTATTTATCGGAAGCTTCCCTTCTAATGCCGACTACAGCTAGTCTAGCTAGAGTCATTTGATGTGTGTAGAAACTTATTTAACATTCTACCTGGTATGCTATATACAGGAAACGTTAGCATTGCTAATAACTGTTAGCACAACATCATACTGTCCTTATATAGCTTGCGGTTGCAATGAGCATCTTTTTCCAGGTTAAGCTTCCTAGCAAATCCTGCTTGAAATTGTCAAAACTGTCTTGGGTGAAATGTTCAGAGCAAATGAATGATTGAGTGTCGAACTTCGCCGGGAACTTCTCATAGACAACAGCAGCCATGCCTGTTGAATGTTTGGCTCCTTGGGAAGACTGTGAGTGTTAGCCTTCCCTGTACAGCCTGGAACACAGCATTTTACGACCGTGGTCCATTTTCAATATCCTTGTTATAATTCAAAACGTTCTTCTTTGTAATTCCTTATAAGTAGCCTACACAGAGCAGCGCGCAGCTAAACTACTATCGGAGATAGACGCTACCTCTGGCTGGTCTGGATGTAAATTCTGGGGCGTGACAAAGATACCGACCAGACTACCCACTTACCCACCAAACTGTCATTATTCAACTATGACAAGGTCAAATCGGTTTTGCAGTCAACTGCCCCTTTAACAGAAGCCCCCAACACATTTGTGTGCTGACTGGTAAGTGCAATTCTCATGTCATGACATGGCGGGAACAATCATTTTTATAGTAAAAAGCTAGTATGTTTTGATAAACATAACTAATTGCATATTCACACGAGCGAAAATGATCATATTATATGACTTTGATAGCTCGAAACTATTCTGCTAATGGTAGGCTAAGCCATTGATCAATAGCTAATAATAAGGTAGACCTAATAAGGAGATGATGGCATGGGCGGGGCCTTTTAAGATAATTGGATTCACAATTGACCGTTCCCCAGGCCACGCCCCCTTAGTTATTGTTGCTACGTCCGACACAATTCCCGGAACTGTCAACCCAAAAGCCATGGCGAGTACGGGGATAAGCGCTACAGCTCTCAGTGTGAGTGAGGATTTTTTGAGTAATACCTCTGCGATATCTTCCAGATCCAGGCAGAAGGGACTGCAATATGCAGTGGAAGGATACATTCAAAATATTAAAGTTAGCAACGAATGGGAAAAAACAAAAATCGAAGCCAAAGCATACAGGTCTCAAGTAGCCTTGTCTGGCCAGGCACTTGAACAGCAAGCACAGGGTTGGGATACTCAGGAATAGGTCGCCCACTCACAAAATTCTACGAAGAATAAAATAAGTTTATAATGGCTTGTTGGGACGTTTTGTTCAACATTGATACAGTATTTTAAGCTCCTGGCAGCTGGCGTTCGTTGGCTAGCTCAGCTTGCAATTTTACTGACGTTAACATTTTGATTTTAAAGGTCACATGACATGAACATTTTATTTTAGGAGGTTATTTAACATTAATATGAGTTCCCCTAGCCTGCCTTTGGTCCCCCAGTGGCTTGAATTTTCGATAAGTCTAAACAAAGCCCTGGGTGTTTTTCTCCGCCTTTGAGAAAAGGAAGCCTTAAACGCTCTGTTTGAAAATCTCCAAGTGACGTAGATACGAAAAAGGTTACCTCCCCTCTCTCTGCTTTGGCCGCCCAGATCATCTGGCCCGCCCATGAGAAACTGAGCTACCACCGTGCAAGGGTGCGATATCGGTTTTTCCTGTAGAGACATCATGGCGAGCAAACAAACGAAGCATAACAGTTGCTCAGTGCTTGGATGTACAAATGCAAGCACAAATATGTTTTTAGTTCCTTCATCCGAGCCTCTGCACAACCAGTATCTTAATAGTATTTTCCCTGGAAATGCGCCGACACAACTTCCCAAAGTTTTGTATGTCTGCGCCAAACATTTCAGCCACTACTGTTTCCTCAACTTGAGCCAACACAAAGCTGGTCTTGCTGAAATTAAATTCTGGATCATTACTAAATCTCCTTGGTCAAGCTACAAACCTTGGGCAAGTAAGTTAACTAACGCTATATAATTTTGTTGCTTTACTGTATATGGTTACCTAGCTTGTTACCCTTAGAATGTGGCTGTAACATTAGCTCTGCAGCTAACAGCTGAGTTACTGTTGCTAATGTAAAGATAAATGGCATCAAGTGTGTGTGTGAATACGAACGCTGTAACGCCAGTGTTGTACACTTCTTTGTTATTTGGATAACCGTTATGCTGTTGGTGTTATGGCGCGTGCGATATCCGGCCTTTCCCGTCATTGAAATTATTATGAGTGTGCACCTCTGCAAACCAGGGTGATCAGATGAGAATGGGCAAATTCGAAGCATTTTACAGCAACGGGGCTATACGAGCCAGCTGAGTTACTGTCGCTAATGTACAGGTAGATGGCATCAAGTGTGTGTGAATACAAACGCTGTAACGCGAGTGTTGTACACTTCTTTGTTTGGATAACCGTTCTGCTGTTGGTGTTATGGCTCGCGATATCCGCCTTTCTCCACATTGAAATGACTGAGTGTGCACCTCTGCAAACCAGGGTGATCAGATGGGAATGGCTAAATTCGAAGCATCTTACGGCAACGGGGGCTACGAGCCATTGCGATACATCCGTTGTAAACATTAGCGCATGTTGCCGCCCCTCTCCTCCTCATTAGCATTTAAAGCTACAGACACAGAAACAGCGCGTTTTGAGGAAAGCTCATTGAGGGACTGCTGGTAGTGGCTGTAACTATGCACCAAGGCTGAATTTCGGGAAAGATACTTCAGATACAGTATTAGGGGACTACTAAGGCCTATTTAAAGCATCCAAAAACAGCATTTCATGTGACCTTTAACATTAACAAATATGTCGGAGTCACTAGTTATGCACTAGTAGTGGTAATAATACTAGTTTACAAGAACCATAACTGTTTGGGGATGTTCTCTCAACTAACATCTTAAATATCGTTCGCTAGCAGCTTAACGCTACAATAGCTTGCTACCTTGGAGCAGACATATGCTATATGTTTGGTGATGTTCCTTAAATTCAGTTGGGAGTGGGGTCTCCCACACTGTTTTATCCACCGCCGGCACCTTCCCTCTTGAGTCTCCGGCTTTGTAAATGGAAAGAGACCACACCTCCCTCTAAACTTTTGGGATATCTAGTGTCAGATCGACACGTCCCATAGGCATACCGCTTAACCATGTTGCTTCCGAGTCAAAGCTAAGCTAATTGGATTCACAATAGTGTAACCGATCGTTCTTGAAGGCTTCTAATTTAAAATAATGATATGCACAGACAGACTACAGGGCTCCATGTCTCCTCGATTCGGCCGGCCACACTTTATTGTCTCCACTCGCTTTGCACATGACTTCCTTCTTCACAAGCAAAGTCCCACATTTATAGGACAATAACAGGCCACTCAATAAAATAGCTTACAATACAATTTCTGAAATATCGAGAGGTGTGCATTTTACAACCTCTTACATGTGACTGCAATGAATGCCCATATTTTCTACATAGAGTGACTGTCATTCATTTCAGTGTTGATAGTCAGCAATCAATAAGTGTAAGTCAATTTGACTTCTATCCGTGCTATAAGTAGGGAAAACCAGCTCTGCGCTTCTTGTGTTATGATTTTTAGAGGTTTAAGTGTGGTCTTTCCAGCTCCCAAAGTCACTAAACAGGAAGTGTGTCAAAGGGTCATATCACAACATATGACCAAGGTCAACACACAACACACCAGTACGTGGAGGTGGGTAGCATGGAGGGGTGGGTAGGAGGGGGTAGACACACACACACAGCAGGGCCACTCACCAGAGGTCGTGGTGCGGCTCTCACAGACCGGCTTCTGTTTGGGGCCATCCTGGAGATCTAAAGAGAGAAATACATTCCACTTAAGTCAGGGCTAGCTGTAGGTGTGTGCGATGTGCATGTGAAGTGTGTGTCTTTGTGTGCGTATACTGTATGTGTAGGGATGTGGTGTGTTGGTGTGCATGCACGTGTGTGTAACTGAAACAGGCTGGTGTGGTGTGAGTATGTGTGACTAAGCCTGTGTATTGTTTGACTAACCCTGTGTGTGTGTGACTGACCCAGCACAGTGTGCGGGCCTGGCAGGGCCACACCCCAGGCCCGTGCAGTGTGCTGCAGCAGCGTGCTAATTTGTCGGTGTGCCTGGGCGTTCCAATGCACGTTGTCCTTCACACGGTGCTGCAGCTGGGAGCGGAAATGATGGTGTAAGTCCAACACATCCAGCCCAAACCCACTTGCCACGCTGCGTGAGACGGAATTAGCCTCAACAATGTCCCATGTGGGCTATCTGCGGGTTTGGAGGTCAAGGGTCAGGGTTCAATATGACCATGCTAAGGAAGAGCCAGGAAGATTATGGTCAATAGGCCCTTTTATTGATTGATTTGATTCCTTAATTGTTTATTGATTCATTTGTTCCTTGGATTAAACATGAATCAATTAATAAACAATGGAATTAATTGATGAATCAAGGTCATATTGAGCTGCCAGTACTCCCTGTGTTTGATGAATTCAACTAATGAATCAAACAATCAAGGAAATATTGATTACCCTTTGTAAACTTCTGACTTCCTGTGTACGTATGTGTACGTGCGTAAGTAAGTGTGTGTGTGTACATGCATATGCACGTGTGTTTACCTCCGGCACTAGGAACCCGCTCCTGATGTTGTTGCCCACGGGCATAGCGAGGGTCCAAATCACCAGGCTTTCCTGAGGGAGGATGCTCTTCAGCTGCTTAAAGAACTGCTTGAGGTTATCAATGTAGTCCAACTCCCACGGACGGTTGTGTCTGAAACATACACACATGCAGTGACACAGACACACACAGGGACACACACGCACAGATGCATAAACACACACAAGGACACGCACACACTTTGCTATTTCAACATTTTCTAGGTGCAGTGTGAGACGGGCGGCGGCCGAAGGCGGGGGCCTTGGCGGTCCGATCCTCGGCTGCAGAAGCTAGCTTTAGGGACGTGGAACGTCACCTCGCTGGCGGGAAAGGAGCCTGAGCTGGTGCGCGAGGTAGAGAGTTTCCGGCTAGATATAGTCGGCCTCGCCTCGACGCACAGCATAGGCTCCGGAACCAGTGTCCTTGAGAGGGGCTGGACTCTCTTCCACTCTGGAGTTGCCCTTGGTGAGAGGCGTCAAGCTAGGGTGGGAATACTGGTTTCCCCTTGGTTCGGTGCCTGTACATTGGGGTTCACCCCGGTGGACGAGAGGGTAGCCTCCCTCCGCCTTCGGGTGGGGGGACGGGTCCTCACTGTCGTTTGTGCTTATGCACCAAACGGCAGCTCAGAGTACCCACCCTTTTTGGAGTCTCTGGGGGGGGTGCTGGAAAGCGCTCCTCCCGGGGATTCCCTCGTCCTCCTGGGGGACTTCAATGCTCATGTGGGCAATGACAGTGAGACCTGGAGGGGTGTGATTGGGAGGAACGGCCCCCCCGATCTGAACCCGAGTGGTGTTTTGTTGTTGGACTTCTATGCTAGACACGGTTTGTCCATAACGAACACCATGTTCAAGCTTAAGGGTGTCCATATGTGCACCTGGCACCAGGACACCCGAGGTCTCAGTTCGATGATCGACTTTGTAGTCGTGTCATCGGACTTGGGGCCGCATGTCTTGGACACTCGGGTGAGGAGAGGGGCGGAGCTGTCAACTGATCACCACCTGGTGGTGAGTTGGCTTCGATGGTGGGGGAGGACGCCGGTCAGGCCTGGCAGGCCCAAACGTAATGTGAGGGTCTGCTGGGAACGTCTGGCGGAACCCTCTGTCAGAAGAAGCTTCAACTCCCACCTCCGGGAGAGCTTCGATCATGTCTCGGGGGGGCCGGGGACATTGAGTCCGAATGGGCCATGTTCCGGGCCTCCATTGTTGAAGCGGCTGACCGGAGCTGCGGCCGCAGGGCGGTCGGTGCATGTCGCGGCGGTAACCCTCGGACCCGGTGGTGGACTCCGGAAGTGAGGGATGCCGTCAAGCTGAAGAAGGAGGCCTATCGGACTTTATTGGCTGGTAGGACTCCAGAGGCAGCTGATGTGTACCGGCAGGCCAAGCGGAACGCGGCTTTGGCGGTCGCGGAGGCAAAAACCCGGGCATGGGAGGAGTTCGGCGAGGCCATGGAGAATGACTTCCGAACGGCTTCAAAAAGGTTCTGGACCACCATCCGGCGGCTCAGGAGGGGGAAGCAGTGCTCTGTCAACACTGTATACGGTGGAGATGGTGCGCTGCTGACCTCGACGGGGGACGTCCTGGATCGGTGGAAGGAATACTTCGAAGACCTCCTTAATTCCACCAACACGCTTTCCGACGTGGAGGCAGAGTCTGGGGACATCGGGGGGGGGGGCCTTCTATCTCTGGGGCTGAGGTCGCCGAGGTGGTTAAAAAGCTCCGCGGTGGCGGGGCCCCTGGGGTGGATGAGGTCCGCCCGGAGTTCCTTAAGGCTCTGGATGTTGTAGGGCTGTCTTGGTTGACACTACTCTGCAACATCGCGTGGACATCGGGGACAGTGCCTCTGGACTGGCAGACCGGGGTGGTGGTTCCCCTCTTTAAAAAGGGGGACCGGAGGGTGTGCTCCAACTTTAGGGGGATCACACTCCTCAGCCTCCCTGGGAAAGTCTATTCAGGGGTCCTGGAGAGGAGGGTCCGTCGGATTGTCCAACCTCGGATTCAGGAGGAGCAATGTGGTTTTCGTCCTGGCCGTGGAACAGTGGACCAGCTTTATACCCTGGACCCAGGACACGCTGGAGGGACTATGTCTCTCGGCTGGCCTGGGAACGCCTCGGGGTCCCCCAGGAAGAGCTGGCAGAAGTGGCCGGGGGGAGGGAAGTCTGGGCCTCCCTGCTTAGGTCGCTGCTCCCGCGACCCGATCCCCGGACAAGCGGCAGATGACGGACGGACGGACATTTTCTAGGATAATAGTTTGAAAAGGATCTAATGCAGGGGTGGGGAACCTTTTTTCTGCCAAGGGCCATTTGGATATTTATAAAATCATTCGGGGACCGTACAGAATTATCAACTTAAAAATGTGCCTGCAATACTTGGTCAAACATTTAATTAACTCACCCCTAAAGTGATGGCTGGAACTGCTTCTCTTTGGTGAGGTTTGTGATTTGTTAGCTGGCACAGATGCAGCCTGCTTTGACTAGGGGTGCATCGAACATTTCTGGGGGGTATCATGATTACGAGAAAGGGATCGTATTATTTGTTATATTGCTACCATTTTTGAGACTGCTTATCGATCTGAGTGTTCATTTGCCACCGAACATGCAAGATCACAGATTACTTTCATCAAAGTGCCCTGATTTGAGGAAGATGAAGTATCAAGGTGAACACATTATTATGTGACACGTGTCAGTGCAAGTGAAACGTGACTAAAGGTTTCATAAAGAGTAGGATGTTGTCTGTTGTAACCTGCTTAGTTTGCAACAATAATCTAAGCTTGCTTACTAGCTGGCTACTTTACTATCCATTTATGCAATAACAATAAACTGCTAATAAACTAAAAATGTTCACTGTGTGTGTTTTCCTTCATTTATTTTTGGGCTTCAAAATGTTTTCAACCCTGGGGTAGGAAGTTTCACATCCTGTGCATGTTGACATGTGTGTGTACGCATGTCTCAACACCGCCACAAAACAAGGCGTTCACCTGGAGATGTCCCAGATGTAGGAGTTAACCACGACCAGGTCTGGTTTCAAACCACTCCGGATGTCCTCCAGAATGCTCTCCACATACTCAGAGAAGATCCGGGTGATAAAATAGAAGCGGACATGGTGGTTGTCTGACCGATAGTCACGCACCTCCCTATAACCAGTCGAGTTGGTCATTGGCCCTCCCTCCAACAGGCAGTCGTGTTCAAACTCCATCTCCCCCTTTGAAGAGGAAGAAGAGGGGGAGGAGAAGGTAGTTGATGAGGAATAGGGTGAGGCAGAGAAGGGGGAGGATGAGGGGGAGAGGGTGGAAGAGAATGAGGATGAGGGGTATGGTGGGGCAAACAAACAAGCAACCAAATGATGTGAATCCCTTTACAGACCAGGACAAATTCTCAGATGCACTTGATTTGACTCACCCCATGCGATGAAATGATCAGTCTCAAAGATACTGAGTCAATTCAAACAAACCTAATCTACTTGTTAATACATGTACAGTATGGCCACCATTATTTTGCCTCAATCCTCTTGGGCATGGAGTTCACCAGAGATTCACAAGGTGCCACTGGAGTCCTCTTCCATTCCTCCATGACGACATCACAGAGCTGGTGGATGTTAGAGACCTTGCGCTCCTCCACCTTCCGTTTGTGGATGCCCCACAGATGCTCAATAGGATTTAGGTCTGGAGACATGCTTGGCCAGTCTATCACCTATTGAGCATCTGTGGGGCATGTGTGGCTGTGTGTTCAGTTATTTTGAGGGGACAGCAAATTGACACTGTTATACAAGCTGTACATTCACTATGGAGCGCATCTCTGGCCATGTTAGGCTATCAAAAGAGGTGGCTAACCTGAATTCTTAAACTGATCTAGCAGGGCTTCTTATTTAACTCAAGATATGTAAAATCAATACACAACTGTTTGAAAGAAACAAATCATTTACTTATAAAACCAATTTCGTCATTTCAACATTGTACAACACATGGGCCCAAACGAAAATAAAATAGCCGGCAACATGAACAGTATGATACACAGTTACCCCCAGTTCAACGGTGCAGGCCTGAACGTCGCTTGGGTTCGTAGCAACTGAAACAAAACGGCTACTTCAGCCGGAGGGCAGAAAGAAAAAAAGGATATGGTACCGTGATCAATGAGTATGTGTGTAGCCACACACAGTGAAGGAAGGGCGGCAGCAGGTGAAGACCAACTGACGATCCGGATGACGAGAAGAGCTGAATGGTAGCGATGCAGATGACAGATGGATGAACGATGACACGGTTACACAAACTTTGCTACCGACACGTTAACTCGCCGCTAGCTTGGTAGCTTAGCCTAAGCCGGAAAACTAGCCACTTGTCCAGTAGCTAGACTCCACTTCTCCAACGGTTGAGTTATCCACTCCACTGTCCTAATATTACGCCCAATCCAAAAGTAGTAAGAGTCCTTGTCGAACTCATATAACTATACTCGCGAATATGTTGATTAAACTCTTCTTTTTTAACTATCCGTTACCACGTTCTTCTCAGTCACTCCCTCGTTCTCCCCACGTTCATCTCACTCCACCCACTTCCCTGTCCTTTTACCTCAGATGTCACTCATAACCAAACAGTACAGCAATAAAATACATTCACAAAACATTTTCAAAAATGCACTACAAAACAAATTATTAACATTTTAATCAATTCACTTTTTAAATCTTAAATGCTATTTATTATATAATGAACTTATTTATTCGAACTTATATTTATATAGCCATGAATGCAATTCAACAGGGTTACAACTACTTTACATTGTACCAAGAGTCATTTTTTCAGTATTATCACGGGAAAAGATACCGTATTTTACGGAAAATATGCCTTGGCTTGTACTCTAATTTTACAGTTTTCTTATGCTTGTGCGGCTATTATTTGGAAGCGGTTTATAGTCCGGTTTTAGAACAAAAAAGTGGCTTATTCTCAAGATTTACAGACCGTGCAGCTAATTTAATTCACAACACTTGAAAGGGGGGTCTTATTACTTGAAAGATGAATGATCAGTAATGAAAGTGAAAGTGCAGTTTATATTCCAGTGGGGTTTATACTCCGATTTACAAACTTTAAGTCTTCATTCTGGGGGCATGTGGTTTATACTCGACGTGGCTTATTTTCCGTAAAATACGGTAATAAAATATTTACAAAAATGTGAGAGGTGTTTTGTGAGATACTGTACAATTGAGCTATGTAATTACATTGGTCTAATGGCTGTAGAACTACCTTTCCTGCATCAAATATAAACGGCGTATTCAAATTTTTGTTCAACTGGGCCGCAGTTAGTAGGTTGTCCTTTTGCAGTAGGATGACTAAATCTTTGTAGACCGACAGCTGGACTGTGAAAAGCAATCGATTTGCTTAAGTCAAAAACACTTTTATTGAAACACAATTGTTAATTCAAGATGAGACTATAGCTTACTTGAGTCACCGAACACGATGACGAATTTCTTCCGAAGAAGATGACTCGTCTGTCCGTGGTTTATTAAGTCATTCTTCATATCGAAACAAAGACTAGTTTAATTAACATTATTTAAGTAAATGTAAACTGATGTTAGGCCTTGCACTTGCACTCCAACGTTAGAGGCAAACTAGATGTGCTAAGGGTTTTGACTTTGAAAATCCCAAGTAGGCCTTTACTTAACATCGTGTTCTATTCCGACTGAATGGTAGCCTATTGGTTTGCAAAGTGCGCATTTGTCACATATTGTAAAAAAATCTTTTGCGAAAGACGGTGAACTTCATAGACGTTGAACATTCTTTAGGCTTCAAATCAGCTGACGTCGCTAAGCAACCGAGTGCACTGGAGTTGAAAAGTTACCGGACTACTTGCGGAGTGCTACGAAAGACGTGAATCCAAGGAAAAAAGGACACTTCCTTGACAACGGTCAGTTACACATAGCAACGGTCAGTTTTCGAAAAATAATTGACCGCAGAACGTTGTGAAGCCCCATTCAAGTGAACGGGGAATTCTACAGCATTAAGAACAGACGTGTAATAATATAACTAAGCTTATGCCCTTAACTTTGTAGCTTTTCAGCTTTCCGCGGGGCATTCTGGGTACCAAGAGCATTGTCGCTACAATACCAAGCAATCCACGATTATAGGCGATCTTACAGAATTGCGTAACACACTTCGGTTGTGGATAGTATGTCCAGAAATAAAGCCAAGTCACTCATTTAGTGTCAAAATCCATTGTTATGTCGACAAAATCATTTCAAGTAGTATAAGTTTAGCTAGCCTTTAAATCCTGAGGATAGGCTACTGTAGTAGACCTTTCTATGTTCAACGGAAAAGGATGTTTTGTCCCTCGGGAGTTGCCGTAGGCATGATGCTGACGTAAGCATTACGTGAAGTCAGTGAGGGCTGTTCAAATGGCGATGTCAAGAAGAGAAGTGGGAAAATACAAGTTGTGAAAAGACAGCGTCCGTGTCTTATTGTCCACACAACCATATAAAATGATATCTAAAACGAACCTACAAAGAGCTCAGTTACACTACCGAAGTTGAATTAGCCAATGTCGTTAGCGATGGTAGCTAACGTTAGTTTGGGACGTTAGTTGCGAGCAAGGTGGCAGAGCGGTTATCGGGCTAGTAATCAGAAGGTTGCCGGTTCGGTTCCCGGACATGCCAAATGAGACATGAATTGTGTCCTTGGGCAAGACACTTCCCCCTACTTGCCTCGGGGAAATGTACTTGTACTATCGCTCTGGATATGAGCATCTGTTTAATGACAAAAAATAAAAAATGTAGTTTGCTAGCTGTATATAACATTTCACTGGGTTTTGCAGATGTTTGATTTACTGAAAATATTATGAAATGTTATGTTTTACTAGTCATATGCCTACTTTAGCAAGTCACTGTATTTCCATGCCCTGATAGCGTATCTGAGATGACACAGTAAATAATTCCTCTTTCAAGTAGTAATCCCCCATTCAAGTGTTGTGCATTAAATTAGCTGCACGGTCTGTAGAGATCTTGGGACAAAGCCACTTTTTGGTTTTACAAACGGGCTAAAAGCCGCTTAGAAATATAAGCCGTACAACCACAAGAAAACTGTAAAATCAGGGTGCAGGCCGCGGCTTTATAAAAAAAAAAAGTGTCATGTGATCATTCGTATTGCGGGTCTCACAGCGTAACGTTGCATATATGCATAGCCGGTGAAGCCACCTCCCTGAAATTAGTTTTTGCAGGTTGTGATTTCTGCTAGTATGGTAGTAGCATTGCTATTGAGTATTATGCTAGCTAACTTAGCCCGGAAGCTAACACATACACACACATACAGGTGTATGTCAAAATAATTTCTTGTTAATTCGTTACACAGAACTTTATTATATTAAATATTATCCAAAACGATTCACACCTTCACACCATCAACAACAACAAACTAATAATTTCTGCATTTGCAGGTAGCAACGTTAGTGCTAAATAACTAATAACTACTATGGTCATTGACTTAGTCACTGATCTGCAAATTTGCACTATTGTACTGTACTCCACTTAGGTGAGAATAGGTTATAGGGTTAAAACAGGTTTTATGTGCATTTAGGGTTAGTATAGTCGATTATTTATTGCTATCTGTATATTTAGGAAGTTTCACTTATTTAAGCTCAGCATAGATGTAAATTATGTTCTGTGTACTTATATGCATGGCCGTAACTACCATTGAGGACACCGAGGTCGTGTCCTCGGTATTTATTTTCTTATTTCTGTTTTTTTTTTACTCAAAATAAAGTACACGTGAAACTGACTGCAGGACGATGATCCACAAACCGTAACGTGATTTTATACTAGAAGAGCCAAGAGTAGCTCGAGAGTTTGGACATACGTGCTCCACGTCATCAACAACACGCACTGTCGCTATGGTAACCACCACACACAAGTCGAACGCTGATGTTGTTACCGCCATAGACTGCGGTAGCGTTCGTGAGTCAGTCACAGTCACTGGAAGAGGAGTGCATCAAACTAAACATGTAGGTTGAGAGAAGTTTAAGTGGCAGATGACTGTGAGAAGAAAATTCATTTTCATGTGGAAATATTTTTATTGCAGCCCAGCATACTACTCAGATAAGGAAACATCGGATCGAAGTTTGGTTAACTCCGTCAGTAGGCCTACCGGTCGTCAATCAATTTCCACCGGTTGAATCAACATTCATTTTGCGATTGATATGTCATTGATGTGATTGATTGAAAATGAAACGTTTATTCAGTGTTGATTTCTCAATGTCGGATGTTGAACCTGTTATATATTTCTTCCGGATGCCGGAACACAACGCAGCAACACGGCAGATACAAAATAAAACATCCGGTTAATTTTCAAAATAATAATAATAAATATTTGTTTGTGGTAACTTACCCTTGCTTCATGAGTCACCATAATGGTCCTTCAAAAAGCCTCAGAATGCCCCATTTTTACCTCAATTTCAAAAGCTCCGCACCGCTCAAGGTTTTTTAAAGATTTCTGACACATCTAAATACATGATGTTGAAATGGTATATTGTTTTCATTTCTATCAGTTTAGGATTTGACTGTTTATATTCTTCACTAAAGGGAAAACAGGATAGGGAGGAAAAAGTTGTGTCAAACCAAGCTCATCTTTGGGCCAAGCAGCAAGAAGAGGAGCAGTGAAGAGAGAGATAGAGGGAGAGCAGGTACTATAAAAGGAAGAGACTATACCAGAACTGTATACGTTTTAAAAGTCAGATGTTTAATGCATGATATTTGAAGTATTGTGTAAGATTACAATAGAAATGTGTTCAAAATATGGCTTTCCTTAACAAGAGTGACAGATCATCTTCAACATAATAGTGTAATAGGGCTTCGGTGGACTTCAAATACTGAAGGAAATATGAAGCAACTCATTTCAACTATATGGAGATGTCTTTTGTGACACATTTCTAACACTTGTAGATAGATGCTTCAAAAGAAAGATGACATCAAATCAAGTTTACAAGTTTTCCTTGTAAACTCCTTAAGACTCTGAAAATTGCCAGATTTAAATAATGTAATTTAAAAAAATTCCGGGGGAGCATGCCCCAGAACCCGTCTAGAAGTTCTGACTCATGACCTCAGTAATTTTTGGGCCCTGCGTACGGCCCTGCTTATATGTTATGTTATGCCAGGTTCTTGCGTTGTCTTGTGTTAAGAATTTCAGTGCCCAGTCTAACCTTGTGTTGTACTGTGTACCTGACAAATAAAAGACATGAACTTGAACCATTTAACTGTGTGTTTTAACCTAAATAGTGTTAAAAAAATAATAATACGAAACGCAATATGTGGCGGCCAGTGTTGATTCTGTGGCGCACCGCCACAAATTAGTCTATGTGTGGGAAACACTGGGATGGTTCTGAGTGACCTATTTGATTAGAGCTGTTTGGTTGTGATGTTATTTTAAGATCCTTATACACATACCGTATTTCTTCGAATAAACGCTGCAGCGTTTATAAAAAAAACGTTAATTTTTGGTGCGGCGTTTATTCGAGGGGTGTTTGTGTGCAGACTATGAGTGCGGCAACTCCCTTTCTCATTGACTACGCATTAGGTGTGCGTTGGTAGTACAACTGTCTCAAATACAAGTGTTCTACATTGTGTAGAATCTGAAGCAGCATGCCGAAACGTTCATACACGTTAGCTTTCAAACAGAAAGCTGTGCAGAAAGTTATGTACATGTGTAATAAATACTGGGGTTGAATTTGACCGATTAAATAACCGTTTTCAGATTGTTTTGGGTGGAAATAGAGTGGTTCTTTACTCCCTCTTACTTTCCTCTTCTGATCCCTTCCTTAAGACCCCATCTCTTGTCCTTTTTCTTTCTATTCCTCCCCTTCTCTCTCATGTAGACCTCCAGACCCTCAGATGAGTAATTCAAATGTTGACTGTGGAGTTAATATGTGTATGTCTGTCTGTGTGTGTTTAAATGTTCATGTGTATATGCGCCTGCTGCCATGTATGTTTGTGTGTGTTTGTCTATGCCAATGTGTATGTGTGCGTTGTCAAGTTCGCTTAATAATGCGCGTGAGACAGACTAGGAACTAAGGTTGACATGTTTAATCAGTTGCCCATTCCGTCTCTGACCCCCGCACCCCACATTCTTTCCCTCATCCTATTGGTCCCAAGCCTATCAACATACGGCTTCCTATTGGTTAAACATACATGTCAATCAACTGTTATCAGTAACATTTAACAATACCATATCTTCCCTTTTAAGATAGAGTAAACTGTTTTTTCCATTAGACCATTGAACCCTGTAAAGAAAGCAATGTTAGGCACTTAAGTGAACATTGGAACTTGTATGAAACAAGTGCATTAATTAAACAACTGCTGTTCCCTGAATTCTCACGTTGTAACATAAAGTGTTTTACCTACACTTATTAGCTTCAACTAGCTTTCACATATCCATGAAACCATAACACAACAATAACTCAACATATATTTCAGAGATTTCTTTCACTTCATTTCAGTTCACAAGTTAAGCCTAGCAAGCTCAATGACGGCTCTCCCAGACCTAGTTCTGCGATTGGGAGTCTCTGCAGATAAGACTGGAGGTGTCACGGCAGGTGACATGGGAGCCTGCTCTGACATGTGCTGCTGTGGTGGTGTCCTCTCTTGTGTAGGCTCCTGTAGAGGTATCAGATGCAGGTGGTTGCGTCTCACCATCCCCTGAGGTAAATCCACCAGATTAGATCTTGGAGTAGAGTGGTTCTGGATCACAGTTCCAGACGTCTTACTGTCGGTGACCCATACATGTTCTCCTGGTGACAAGCCACTGAGCATTTTTGCACGGTGACGCCTGTTGTAGTGTGCAGCATCTGACATCCTCTTCCCCTTTTTCTTCTGAGCCAGTGCGCTGCCGTCAGGCAGTGTAGGGTGCAGTTGAGAGGGAACAGTTGGCACAGTGGTGCGTAAACGTCGGCCCATGAGAAGCTGAGCCGGGCTGTATCCATTCTGAATAGGAGTGGCTCTATAAGCGAGTAGAGCAAGGTAGGGTTCATCTGCCTTCTTTAGAGGGTTTTTCACCATCTGGACCGCTCTTTCTGCTTCGCCGTTACTTTGCGGGAACCTGGTGACATGTCTGAATCCATATGCAGCTGCAAACAAGGCGAAGACCTGTCCCAAAAACTGAGGTCCGTTATCTGACATCATTACCTCCGGGATGCCATGGCGAGCGAAGATCGACTTTAGATGAGCGATGATGTCAGTGGACCTGGTGTGAGATAAGAGAGAAGGATGGCCAGCGCATGTAAAACAGGGATCAGTGCTTAAAAACTACTGGCTAGAGCGAGCTACACTCACAGTGGAAGACGGTTTGCTACTAAAAGACTCAAGGCTGGTAATACCTGCATCACCTTCTGGAGAATAACACTTCCCAAGCCATATGATGATGCATCGGCTGATACTTTAGTGTCTCTGTTTGGGTCATACATGGCCAGCACTGGAGGAGAAACAAGTGCTTCCTTCAGCACCTTAAACGCCATTACCTGGTCAGTGTCCCACACCCAGCAGTTCTTTTTCGAGAAGAGGTCACGGAGTGCTTTGTCCTTTTCAGCCAGCTGAGGAATGAATTTTCCGAGCTGGTTGACCATGCCGAGAAAACTCCTCATCTCACTCACATTTGTTGGCTCCTTCATCTCCGTGATAGCCTCCGTCTTCTTCGGATCGGGCCGGATGCCCGTGACTGAGACGATGTGGCCCAAAAAGGCCATCTCGCTCTTGGAAAGTTCACACTTTTCCACATTCAGGGTGATGCCTGCTTTCTCCACTCTTTGCAGCACGGCCTGGAGTCGTGTGTCATGCTCGTCTTGGTCCCGCCCCCACCCTAGTAAGTCATCGATGTGGCAGACCACACCCTCCAAACCCTCTATGACTTCCGCCATCATGCACTGAAAGTGTTCGGGTGCTGAGTTGATGCCGAAGGGAAGGCGGTTAAAGTGGAACCGCCCGAAGGGTGTTATGAATGTGGTGTATTTGTTTTTGTTTTGCTCCAGCAAGCATTCCGAGGGACTGATCCACAGAAGGCAGAATGTACTTTTCACGGCGCACATACGCATTCAAGCGAGTATAGCCTACTACACAGTCTAGGGTACGTCGACTTGAGTGTCCAAATCTATGCTGTCAACACGTTTGAGCAGGCCAAGGGCTGTAATGGCTAGAAATCCAAGCAAGGGCGTGCTCAGATGTTTGACCACATAAACCTTCTGCATGGTCTGTTTGACTCCACTCCTCAGCTGCAGTCTGGTGAACCCTGACACATCCAGCGGAATCCGTCCCTAACCAAGCAAAGGTCTCTCTGCTTTCTGAAGAACAGGCTGCTGTGTACCGGAAAACATTCTGTTCATATCAGTCTGTGACACAGCAGTGACATCCGCTCCGGTGTCGAGTTTGAACTTGATTGTGTTGTTCTGTATTCCTATGTTAGCGGTCCATGCAGCTTTGTCGGGAAAGAGCCCAGGAAGAAACTTTCATCCTCCTCCTCTGTCTCAATACCGTCCACGTGTTCGCCTGCATGACAGATACGCTGAAAGTGACCTTTTTTTCCACATGAATGACACTTTGCATCGTTGGCAGGGCACTCATGTCTAGGGTGAGGTGGGCCACCACATTTGTAGCACTGGGAGTTGTGTGAACGTCTACTCTGGCTGCTGAAGTGTGACTTTGCTCCATCACTTTTGTATTTGTTGAACTTGGGCTTCTCTCTTTGCTTTCTGCCTTCAAACACTCTGTCCACAGTGGTGGCATCCATCTGCACTACACTACTGGCATCACTTCTCAATGTGTTTTGTTGCTTTTTTATCTCCTCTGATTGTCTTGCCATGTTAATGGATTTTCCAGGTTTAAATCCTGATCCATTTGCATGCGTTCGAAGAGACTTGCATCAGCCAGTCCCACTACAATCCTATCTCTGATTAGCTCATCGTGTAATGTCCCATAATTGCAGTGCTCTGCTAATGCATGTAGCGCAGTTACAAAAACGTCAACGTTTTCATTTGCCTCCTGCTTGCGCATGTTAAAACGAGCACGCTCATATACGATGTTCTTTCTAACATTGAAGAAAGACTCAAACCAGTCTCTCACTTTTGAATATACATGCTGGTCTGTAGCACTTAGTTTTAAGCCTATCAAGACGTCATCTGCGTCATCTCCCATGCAGTATATCAAAGTATTCACCTGGTTGACTTCGGAGCTTGCAAACAGGTTACTTGCCCAACGGAATCTCTCAAACCTCCGAATCCATTTTGTCCAGTCGTTCGACTTGGAAAAATCAAAGGGCTCCGGCGGTTGGATGTTAAATGTAGCAGTGGGAGTGTTAGCCGCCATGCCAAGGCTAGCTGCTTCCCGGTCCTGCTCGTTATCACTCATCTAACTTCACCGAACACTTCTTCCGAACTTTCACCAACGTCCCTACAGTAGTACAACTTGTATATGTCCTGTATTAGCTACACAGCACTTCTGACACCATGTCAAGTTCGCTTAATAATGCGCGTGAGACAGACTGTGTACTAAGGTTGACATGTTTAATTAGTTGCCCATTCCGTATCTGACCCCCGCACCCCACATTCACTCCCTCATCCTATTGGTCCCAAACCTATCAACATACGGCTTCCTATTAGTTAAACATACATGTCAATCAACTGTTATCAGTAACATTGAACAATACCACAAATACAACATCTTTAAATTCCTTTAAAACAAATCATACATTAGTAGATTGCCGTACCCAAATTTAGCTCAAATCCGTACTGAAGTTTTGACATTGCAGTGGCCAGAAAGTAACGATTCACTCCATCCCCCACAGCAGCATCACCTATAACAACAGAGGGAAATTCACAAAACCTCAATATATCAAATAACAATGTGTAAAAACTAATACAGACCAATCAGTGTCAAAATGTGTTACCATGCAGGGTGCATTCAAAGGGACATGCCCAGTCAGTGTTTGGCCTTTTATAAAAACATAGCAACGCCTTCTCCCTCTCTTCAAGGTCTTGCCTCACGTCCATGTGGAGATGTAATGGTTTTTCAGCCTCATGTTCTTTGAGAAGAGACTGTTTAAAAGAATGTACTGCAGTCTCAGCAGTTTTGCAAGTCTCCAATCTACAAGAAGCCCCCAAAACATGTATTGTTACTACATTTTTGGGGAGATAATACTTCATTGTCCATGCTCCCAACAGACAACAGGACTAGATTGATGACCTTTGAATAAATCACATCCACATTCAATCTAAACTGATAATTCTAGCAGACATGATACACAAAATGTCAATTTGTAAACCATTAGGACCACACAATATCACAATACACGTTTCTACTTTGTAAAAGGTTGCTGGTGTCCCGCTGAAGAGCGGCTACTTGCTCTGTCCGTGACCGAGGGCCGAGTCAAGGACCTTGGATATTAATTTGTTAATTATATAAACTAGGACATCACATTCAGAATGTTTGAAGACTTTGCACAAGTGAATAAAGACCTTGTAACAGGTCGTTAGTTCCCATGAGAGACACCTCTAGCTCCTCCGCCCCCTTCTCTTACCCTGTCCAAGGGCCGAGTCAATGACCTTGGACAGACACACTACATTAATACTGAACTTTTACTTTAGGAAACGTTTGATCAATTATGTTTGTGCCACACTAAATGGGTGTGGCACGAACATGCTAATTCATCCCCAATTAATTGTACATCTCTGCAATACAACCATACCTTGTAACAGGTCGCTGGTTTCTTTGTGAGAAGCCTCCAGCTCCTCTGTGCCGATCTCTTACCAATGTCAAAGGGCAGAGTGGACATTAAGACACTAAGTTACAACTGACACTTGTGTAAAGGTACAGAAATGTACCCCCAAAAATTGAATAAGTGAACAACATACTCATAGGGTACAGTAAACTACCTTTACCAAATGGTTTGCTGTTGCTAAAATAAAATAGTCAACACACTGTAGGTACCTACTTGCCCTTCACATGCAATCCTGTCATACCTTGTAACAGGCTGCTGGAGTCCAGGTGAAGATCCACCGCTTTCCTCTTCATTACCATCGGTGTAAATGTCTGCTGGCTGGGTTGATGACCTTGAATGTGTCCATAGTGAAACAAAATAATGAAAAAACCTGCACCAATGTAATAATAAAAGAAAAAGGCCAGGTGGAGTTGCTCCTCCACTACAGTGAATGTTTCACAGTAGCCAAGTTAAATTGTTGAAACATTTTAAATTATATGATAATACTGAAATAGACAAGACTCCCAACACATTGATGAAGGCTTAATTTATATGGAAAGAATAATAAAATGTATCATAATACAATAAATAAATCTAAATAATTGATAGATTTACCAAAGTAGACTCATGTAAACAATAAACATAGATACATGTATTGTTTTTTAATACTCTTTCTCTTTGATTTGGACATTTCTAATTAAATCCAGTAAATGCATAAAATAAATGAGTGGAAAATTAACAACAAAAAAAGCTGGCCACCCCAGCAATGCAGTTATCCATGTGACAATTCATCACGTGCTTAGTCATTAGTCTCCTTTCTCTGTCTGAGGTCTGGATATATTCACTTAAAAAAAGATTTGCAATTACGTAAGTTCCCATATTATGCCCATTTTGAGATAAATCATTTTATTTTGGGGTAGGTTCACATGGTTTGATTTTGAACACCATATTTTTCTCAGTGCACATTGCTGCAGCACCTATGTTCACCCTGTGTCTTGAATGTTCTATTTTAGCCACAGAGTGATGCATCTCACGTCTATTTAATCTTTGTTTGGAGTTGCACATGCACAGAACCTAGGTCAGGACTACTAGCCAATCAGAAGTAGAGTAGTGCAGCTGCAATAAAACCAGTGTAACAGAGGACATAGATAAGGTATGGAAGTACAGGCTGGACTACAGTCAAGCTGTTTTCTGGAAGTTCAGGAGCAGTGTTTTCTGTGGGAGAGGGTAACTCCCTTCGGGGTGGACTTTGGGCTTTTCCACTTCACAAACTGTTTACATGCACTAAAAACTATTACACAATAATATGAAGGAAAGGGGAAAAGGCTAAACACAATATGGGTACTTTAAAGTAAATTTGTATTGTAAAAAAAAACAAACATTTAAATTGTAATACCTCAACCAATGTAAGAGTTGTTTAATACAAAAACCTGTCGCAGTTTTCTCTGTGAGTCCTGATGAGGCGGAACTGCACAAACTAATAACATGATACACATTTTACTATAGGTCCATTAGGTGGTTGAGAGTTCTCCGATACCTAAAATGTGAATAAACAATGCCAATATATTTAAAGTTAGTCATTGTGCAATGACATAGTGCTGATTGATTTTAAGAAAAAGTATCTACTTGCCATCAACGCTGAATCAATGTCCAACTGTAGCGGGCGGATGTAAATGATAGCCTGCCCTACTGAGGCCTCTGGGCTTATCAGATGTTGGATTGTGTAACCCTCATTTGGGCATTCAATTACTCCAAGGTCTTTGCTCTGAGTGGTACCTGATATTTTCAGTAATTCAAATCCTCCACAACTTGCAAGCTTAGGATAGGCTTTGTAGAGAAAACTTTGGAAGTCATCAGATTTATTGTCATGTCCTATAATACAAAATTGGTTAATATACATAAGAAATATTAGAAATTATTTAGACAATGTTTCATCCACTTTAAAAATGGTATTTAGGAATAAATTGCTAGATAAGCTAGCGTACTAAATTGCATTACCATGAAAAGTTAATCTCTTTTCCCCCAATCCTACAGAACGCAGCATCTCTTTTTCATTTCTTGTGGGAATTCCTAAAGATGACTTGCTGGCCAAGCAGCAAAATGTGGGTGAATGTTTTTCGCCCCTGGATGCCATAGGTCCTTCTAGTCGGAACACTTCGGTTATATGGACGGAATAATCTTCCGACTTCAGCTATTTAAAAAAGCACAAATGTTTAATTAATTGAGTATGTTGCAAATGTATGATACTTTAACTAATCTGAATCATAAATGCTTTAACATTACCCAGGGTTGTGTAGTACTACGAGTAACGTTACTGCTGAAGCATAGGTTGTATTTCGGACTTCTGCTCTTTCAGCAAAAACTCGATCCCCATTTTACTGTCCAATAACGCATTAGTGCTCAAAATATATAATAGAAAGTAAATCCCATAACCGGGCAAAAATGGCTACCAAGGCATGTCATCCCACAAATGTTGCCAATTGTTTAACAGAATCCCTGCTTTGAAACAAGCTTTGCCCATGTTCTGGTGCTAAAATGCATGGTCTCTTAAATGGTTAAGTGAACAACACATGCATTACTGTAACAGTGCAGATAGATTCTTGCAATGTAATATTTAACACAACTGTTATTACAGAACTGGTAATAACATATTTTAACAAACTGTAGAAATTGCCATTTACTGTTACAGAGTTGCCAACATTGGTGACCTGGCTGGAGTGAGAATTGGACTAAATTGTAGCTAACTGGTAAAAGTCTAGTAATAGCTAACGCTAGGCTACTTACCATCAACTGGGTGCAATGGAGGGATCGCATCCGGCCTGTTGGAAGACTCACCACGCACGACACGGTCCACTAATAAGTGTGGAGATTTTTGTTAATAATTTAGCAGTTATTTAGCAATTTGGTAGTAAGGCTTTCTTAAAACAAGGGTTACTAACCATCTCCTGTTTGACTATCTGCTGCTTCTCGAAGTAGACTTGAAATATTCCTCGCCATCTTTATCTTCCGGGGAAGCTTACTGTTGAAATATGCAGCAGCTAATGGCGAAACAATAGCTATCAAAATCAAATGAAAGATGGCGCTACAATCAACGGTTTGTTAAACCCTTTTGTTACCGACCGCGCGCTCTTTGCTGCTACTTGATTGACAGCTCAGGTCTGACAGTTTGCTCTCAAGTGTCCAATAACAGTGCTCCAAGAGTAAAACATTGCAGTCCAATAAGGACAGCTCTGTGTAACTGGTTATGTCCCGCCTCTTTTCAAAGGAAAAGAAATGCACATGTCATTTTAAATGAAAAGGGGCGGGACATAAGCCATTTGATAGAACTGTTCTCATGGAACTGCAATGTTTTAGGCTTTATAAAACACAGTTTTTTCCTGAACATGTTTAAATGGCCCGAAAACGTAACCTGTAAAGGTTTATGCCTGGTATTGAGCTGTTGAACGGTGCTGGCAGCCTGGCACAACCAAGACGCACACACTTCTCAGACCCTCTACCTGATCATGCGCTTGCTTCAATGAACGTGACTGAGAACAGGCCACATGTTAACAATAACATCACTTAAGAGATGTCTATTTATTTATTTAAGTATTTATTTATTTAAGTATTTATTTATTTAAGTATTTATTTATTTAAGTATTTATTTAAGTATTTGATTGATTGATTTTGACACATTTAGTCCTCCATAGGGGTGGACATTTTGACCAGATTCCCCCCCAATATGTATTAAGATTACGGCGTTGATAGGGCTTGAAAGCTAGGAAATGACGCAAAATGATCCACACAACACATGGTTGAAAAGGAAAAGTAGTTTATTTTAAAAAACTGAGAAACAAAAAGCAGTGACACCACTGGCTCACTGGGTGTCTGCATCACCTGCAGTGAAGGGAGATTGATTAGTGAAATTGAACAGGATACATTGTGCAATGCAGAGAAATAAAATAGAAATGCCCCTTACCTCCATCCTGGGGGAGAATTATTGGGACCGAGATGGAGGGACAGTGGAATTGCGCCCCGGCAAGTGCGAGCAGTCTCTGTTGCAGCTCAAATTTTTGCCGTTTTATCAGCACCATCTCTTCCTGGAGGGCATACTGTCTCTCCAGTTGGCCCTCTATCCCCCGCAGCACCACCAATTTCTCCCTCTCAAGTTGCACCAGCGTCTCGCCTGCAGGTCGTTTAGGGGGGCCGCCTTCTAAAGCCTCCCTGCATGCGGACACCGGGCCCTGCTGGTTGGCGCGCGGGGACAGGGCTCGGTTGTGGGGGGTTGTCCTCTCCTGGGGGACGTGCATGTCGCCACTCCGCTCCCAGATGGCTCCTCCTCCTCCCGCCCTCACTGTACCCTGAGAGGCCCTCGTCCCCCAGAATATCTATGCCTCCACCAATGCCTTCAGAGGCCGTCTTTCCAATTATAGAATGTACTTTTTCCTCGTCGGGGGTGAGGGTCGTAGCACCAGGTGTGCCATCACCCGTGCCCATGGTCTCTCGCCTCACCTTAACACTTTTTTTTTGTTTGGCTTTTGAAGTCCTGCCACTTTTTTCTGACCGCACCCCAGTCTCGGAGACCACAGGGACTAGAGGGGGACATATTTTGGGCTATGGCCTGCCAAATGCGTTTTTTTGCCCTTTGTTCCCCCAAATAGGTCATCCCGGTGCTGGCTGACCTCGTCCACTAAGACGGCCATCTCCTCTGGGGTAAACGAGGGTGACCTCTTGCTCCGTTTGCTGCCTGTTTTCCCATTTTCACATGTGTGCGCCTCGCCACAGGGGGGTATATATGCAATGCCGCCGCTCCCATAACGCGCACTACGTGCTGTGCGTAGGGCACCAAGTCCTGAGGGGGCACCCAAAAATTGCCGACTGAAAAATCATCTAGTTATTATAATTATAATGCCAATATTATTTCAGTAGGCCTATATTAATATTAGGCACCTTCTAGGCATGTATGTATGTCACAAAACAGGCAAAACAAGAGATATATTTAATTGCTCAAAAAACGTTACGATGGTGCCCCCCCTCCAAAAAACAAACACTCAACTTCCCAAGCTTGATCGCCGTGGCGGTGCCCTTTCCTATCTCAGTGGCCTGACAAACTTTGACAGTAGGCTTGGTCAACTTTTCGAAAATGGCCTCTAAAAGACAACAGGAGTCAGGGGCAGAAAAAAAGAAAGAGAAAGAAACTTCGAGAGATGCATCACTTTCAGGTAAGTCCATGTTTAATCATTGTTAAATACGGGAGATGTGCTGCTAATAGCCTTTACATACACCTCGAACTAGCTGACGTTATTGCTAATGTTAGCACACTCAAATACAGTGCCTTGCGAAAGTATTGGCCCCCCTTGAACTTTTTGACCTTTTGCCACATTTCAGGCTTCAAACAAAGATATATAAAAAAAATTAAAAAATCAACAACAAGTGGGACACAATCATGAAGTGAAACGACATTTATTGGATATTTCAAACTTTTTTAACAAATCAAAAACTGAAAAATTGGGCGTGCAAAAGTATTCATCCCCTTTACTTTCAGTGCAGAAAACACTCTCCAGAAGTTCAGTGAGGATCTCAGAATGATCCAATGTTGACCTAAATGACTAATGATGAGAAATAGAATCCACCTCTGTGTAATCAAGTCTCTGTATAAATGCACCTGCTCTGTGATAGTCTCAGAGGTCCGTTAAAAGCGCAGAGAGCATCATGAAGAACAAGGAACACAACAAGCAGGTCCAAGATACTGTTGTGGAGAAGTTTAAAGCCGGATTTGGATACAAAAAGATTTCCCAAGCTTCAAACATCCCAAGGAGCACTGTGCAAGTGATAATATTGAAATGGGAGGAGTATCAGACCACTGCAAATCTACAAAGACCCGGCCGTCCCTCTAAACTTTCAGCTCATACAAGGAGAAGACTGATTAGAGATGCAGCCAAGAGGCCCATGATCACATTGGATGAACTGAAGAGATCTACAGCTGAGGTGGGAGACTCTATCCATAGGACAACAATCAGTCGTATACTGCACAAATCTGGCCTTTATGGAAGAGTGGCAAGAAGAAAGACATTTCTTAAAGATAACCATAAAAAGTGTTGTTTAAAGTAAACAAGCCACCTGGGAGACACACCAAACATGTGGAAGAAGGTGCTCTGGTCAGATTAATCCAAAATCGAACTTTTTGGCAACAATGCAAAACGTTATGTTTGGCGTAAAAGCAACACAGCTCATCACCCTGAACACACCCTCCCCATTGTCCGACATGGTGGTGGCAGCATCATGGTTTGGGCCTGCTTTTCTTCAGCAGGGACAGGGAAGATGGTTAAAATTGATGGGAAGATGGATGGAGCCAATACAGGACCATTCTGGAAGAAAACCTGATGGAGTCTGCAAAAGACCTGAGACTGGGACGGAGATTTGTCTTCCAACAAGACAATGATCCAAAACATAAAGCAAAATCTACCACGGAATGGTTCACAAAAAGACAAATCCAGGTGTTAGAATGGCCAAGTCAAAGTCCAGACCTGAATCCAATCGAGAATCTGTGGAAAGAACTGTAAACTGCTGTTCACAAACGCTCTCCATCCAACCCCACTGAGCTTGAGCTGTTTTGCAAGGAGGACTGGGCAAAAATTTCAGTCTCTTGATGTGCACAACAGATAGAGACATACCCCAAGCGACTTACAGCTGTAATAGCAGCAAAAGGTGGCGCTACAAAGTATTAAGTTAAGGGGGCCAAATACTTTTGCACGTTTTTGATTTGTTAAAAAAGTTTGAAATATCCCAAAAATTTCGTTCCACTTCATGATTGTGTCCCACTTGTTGTTGATTTTTTCAAAAAAAAAATCATTTTTATATCTTTATGTTTGAAGCCTGAAATGTGGCAAAAGGTCAAAAAGTTCAAGGGGGGCCAATACTTTTGCAAGGCACTGTATGTTAGGTGCAAGCTAAATTGAAATTTGACTGTTAAACATTATCTATGTATTTGAAGTAACTGACGCCGGCTAGCTATTACTTGACTGTACATTCTATGATGCTTTTATATTCGATTTATCAAATAGTTTTTAAATGAGCAATAAAGGTGGAGTGCTCTGGCTGCATGCTTTCAGTTTTAAATGTTTATAACGCTAATTAATTTGGAAAACCAAGAAACGTAAGGGTGGGGCTGAAAAATTAAGAGACAAAAAGACATCACCTTCACTAAACAAGGTTTTACCAATTGAAAAATGGCTGTTTATTTTACATGAAGCTCCAACAAATATTTTGCACATTTAGCACCAAAAAAATCAGTAACTAGCATAATATTAAAAACAGAATTTGGATGCACCACCACCACCACAGGGCAGCTGTGGTGGTGGTGGTGGGGGGGGGGGGGGGGGTGTGTGCCCTAAGCATAAAGAAATTATGCTTAGGGCACCAAAATGGCTAGCGGCGGCACTGTATATATGCTTTAATGGGCTTGATTACTACTTGGATACACATGTTAGCTGTGTACACACACACAGCATGAAACGCACCAAGGTATTGTGCGCACCAAACAGCGCCTTAAAGAATTGTATTGGTGGCCTAAAATGGACTGTCATGTAGAAACTATGATCAAGAACTGTACAACATGCAGACAGAATGATAAGTCCACTGTCACCCATGATGCCCCACTCCAACCTGTTCCCTTACCATCTGCTGCCTGGGAAAGTGTCGGTGGACATCGTGGGCCCTTTTGAGATAGCACTTTCTGACTGTTGATTTGCCATCACAATGGTTGACTACCACAGTAAGTGGCTGGAAGTAGCTTCCGCTGCCCGGGCTGATACAGCTACCATCATACCATTTCTGACTACAGTTTTTTCACGAAAATGGAATCCAAAGGACTTGATAAGTGATAACGGTCCTCAATTCCTCTCTGCTGACTTCTCAGACTTTCTCAAAAAGAGGGGAATTCAACACATGACATCTTCAGTTTCTTACCCAAGAGCTAACGGGGAAGTTGAAAGATTCAACAGATGTGTGAAAGACTGCCTGCAAACTGCTTCAATTCAAGGGGAACCATGGAAGCCATTCCTGAGAACGTACCTAATGGACTACAGGGCAACTCCACATTCTACCACTAGAGTATCCCCTTCAGAACTGCTCCATGGCCGACGGATGAGAACAAAGCGTCAGGTGATTGACCTGCCTGTCCCTCCATCTGACAGACATGTCATGCGTGAAAGAGTGAAGGATAAACAACGAAAGATGAAAGAATACACTGATGCCAAGAGGCATGCTTAAACCACCGACCTCCATGCTGGTGACCAAGTACGGGTTAAGAAGCCATGGAGAGTGAAGAAAGGACAACTGGAACTCTCTAAACCAAGGACTGTCGTGACAAAGAGAGGACCCAACACTTACCTGTTGGACGACGGAAGGATCTGGAATGCCTCCCATTTGTCAGCGCTGTCAGAATTGAGCACATATTCCGGTTCTAATGAAACAATGGACTGTGACACAGGGGCTGACCAACCACCTGACACTGACTCTGATAGCCAGCCCAGGCCTGCCAGGATTAGAAATCCACCTTGCTGGACTAAGGACTTTGTCATGGAGAAATGAACTGTTTCTGACTAATGTGAATGTGTGGGTGATTTGATCTCTTACATTGTTATAGAGTGACAGTGACCTGTTTAACTAGGTAACCAGAGGTATGCTTTGTTCAAAAGGGGAACATGTTGTGTCCATTGATGTATTGCATTGTTCTATGCATTCACAGGTGTAGTATGGGGTTATATGCACTTGCAAGTACAGACACTAGGGGCGCTAGTACGAGCGGAAGTGCAGTGTTGAATGTATGTTTGGAAGTTAAGACACTGAGTAAACTACGCTCTCTGTTCCTAAATGCTTTGTGTGTGTTAATGTCTTCTGAAACAACACCACAACACATGGCTGAAAACTTTGAGACAGAAACAAACGCAGGATACAGTCCCTGGAGCAACGGACTACTAGAGAGACCTGATCAAACGCTCACTGAGATCATCCAGAAGGTCAAAGGAGAACAGGGATGTGACTGGCACACTGCCCTTGACTGGGCCCTCATGGCCAAGAACTGGATGTTGAAGGTTCATGGTTACAGTCCTGATCAATGAGTGTTTGGACAGAATCCTAACCTTCCTTCTATATCAGTTGACAAACGACCTGCTGTAGAAGGCACCACTATGAGTGCTAGAGTTGGAGAACACATTTCTGCTGGACATGCTTCTAGGAGAGCATTGACTGAAGCACAGTCTTGTGAGCGGATAAGAAGGGCCCTACGTAAACAGCTCAGGCCCACAGACGACATGTATGTGACAGGAGACAAGGTCTATTCCTGTAGAGCACACTGTCCTGAGTGGAAGGGACCAGGGCTAGTTATGGGTCAAGATGGAGCTGTTGTATTTGTAAGACATAAGGGGACTCTTGTTAGAGTACATCAATCCAGGTCTAAAAGATAAACACACAGGATCAGGAATCGGCAAAGCAAACAGTGCAGGACAACAGTGAGGCAGCAAGTGAGAAATGCATCTTAAACAATGGAGCAGAAAGCTCAGATGGTGAAGAGAACCCAGACAGCGAGCAGGAGAACATCAGTGATGATGAGGTGAATACAGGAGAAGTGGTTCATCCCAGTAGGACACAAACTGAAACAGATCACAATGTTTGTGGTCACCCCGTCTCTTCTGCTGGGGTGAAGTTAAGAACAGGACAGACCCTAACATTCATGAAACAGGATGGTGGTGGTCCACAGAGAGCCAAAGTTTTAGGCACGGCAGGCAAAGCCTCTGGGAAATACAAACCCTGGTTTAACTGGCAACATATTGAACCTGATGGCAGTGATGGACAAAAGGAGCAAGTGGATATGTCAGGTGTTGACCATCTTAACACTGAATCAACTGATAGGGAGACTGTTGTACTCATAACAAAAGACATGTCATTTGATACAGCCAAACAGGATGAAATTCTGAATTGGAACAAAAACTATGTTTTTGAGGAAGTGGATGATGCAGGTCAAAAGTGTGTCTTTTGCAGGTCAAAAGTGTGTCTCCCACCAACAAACACACAGCAGGTGTTCTGTCATCCTGTAAAAAACATATTTATTTCTCCCTCTCCCTCCCTCCCTCCCTCCCTCCCTCCCTCCCTCCCTCCCTCTCTCCCTCCCTCCCTCCCTCCTGCTCTGAGAGCCCAGTCTTATTACTGGTCATAAATGTGGTGTTTACAGTGTATGTGTGTGTGTGTGTGTCCATGTGTGTGTGTGTCCATGTGTGTGTCTAGGGTCACCAACAAACACACAGCAGGTGTTCTGTCGTCATGTATAAAACATCTTTATTTCTCCCTCCCTCCCTCCCTCGCTCCCTCGCTCCCTCCCTCCCTCCCTCCCTCCCTCCTGCTCTAAGAGCCCAGTCATATTACTGATCATAAATGTGGTGTTTACAGTGTATGCATGCATGTGTGTGTGTGTGTCCAAGTGTGTGTGTGTCCATGTGTGTGTCTAGGTTCACATACCATCCTGTGAATAACATCTTTATTTCTCCCTTCCCTCCCTCCCTCCCTCCCTCCCTCCCTCCCTCGCTCCCTCGCTCGCTCCCTCCCTCCCTCCCTCTCTCCCTCCCTCCCTCCCTCCCTCCTGCTCTGAGAGCCCAGTCATATTACTGGTCAGAAATGTGGTGTTTACAGTGCATGCATGCATGTGTGTGTGTCCATGTGTGTGTCCATGTGTGTGTGTGTGTGTCCATGTGTGTGTGTGTGTCCATGTGTGTGTCTAGGGTCACTGGGTCACCAACAAACACACAGCAGGTGTTGTGTCATCATGTATAAAACATCTGTATTTCTCCCTCCCTCCCTCCCTCCCTCCCTCCCTCCCTCCCTCCCTCCCTCCCTCCCTCCCTCCCTCCCTCCCTCCCTCCCTCCCTCCCCTCCCTCCTGCTCTGAGAGCCCAGTCATATTACTGGTCATAAATGTGGTGTTTACAGTGCATGCATGCATGTGTGTGTGTCCATGTGTGTGTGTGTCCATGTGTGTGTGTGTCCATGTGTGTGTGTGTGTGTGTCCATGTGTGTGTCTAGGGTCACTGGATCACCAACAAACACACAACAGTTGTTCTGTCATCTTGTATAAAACATCTTCATCCCTCCCTCCCTCCCTCCCTCCCCTCCCTCCCTCCCTCCCTCCCTCCCTCCCTCCCTCCCTCCCTCCCTCCCTCCCTCCCTCCCTCCCTCCCTCCCTCCTGCTCTGAGAGCCCAGTCATATTACTGGTCATAAATGTGGTGTTTACAGTGCATGCATGGATGTGTGTGTGTCCATGTGTGTGTCCATGTGTGTGTGTGTGTCCATGTGTGTGTTTGTGTCCATGTGTGTGTCTAGGGTCACTGGGTCACCAACAAACACACAGCAGTTGTTCTGTCATCTTGTATAAAACATCTTCATTTCTCCCTCCCTCCCACCCTCCCTCCCTCCCTCCCTCCCTCCCTCCCTCCCTCCCTCCCTCCCTCCCTCCCTCCCTCCCTCCCTCCCTCCCTCCTGCTCTGAGACTCCAGTCATATTATTGGTCATAAATGGGTATTTACAGTGTATGCATGCATATGTCTGTGTGTGTGTGTCCATGTGTGTGTGTGTTTCCATGTGTGTGTCTAGGGTCACTGGGTCACCAACAAACACACAGCAGGTGTTGTGTCATCATGTATGAAACATCTGTATTTCTCCCTTCCTCCCTCCCTCCCTCCCTCCCTCCCTCCCTCCCTCCCTCCCTCCCTCCCTCCCTCCCTCCCTCCCTCCCTCCCTCCCTCCCTCCCTCCCTCCCTCCCTCCCTCCCTCCCTCCTGCTCTGAGAGCCCAGTCATATTACTGGTCATAAATGTGGTGTTTACAGTGCATGCATGGATGTGTGTGTGTCCATGTGTGTGTCCATGTGTGTGTGTGTGTCCATGTGTGTGTGTGTGTCCATGTGTGTGTCTAGGGTCACTGGGTCACCAACAAACACACAGCAGGTGTTGTGTCATCATGTATAAAACATCTGTATTTCTCCCTCCCTCCCTCCCTCCCTCCCTCCCTCCCTCCCTCCCTCCCTCCCTCCCTCCCTCCCTCCCTCCCTCCCTCCCTCCCTCCCTCCCTCCCTCCCTCCCTCCCTCCTGCTCTGAGAGCCCAGTCATATTACTGGTCATAAATGTGGTGTTTACAGTGCATGCATGCATGTGTGTGTGTCCATGTGTGTGTCCATGTGTGTGTGTGTGTCCATGTGTGTGTGTGTGTCCATGTGTGTGTCTAGGGTCACTGGGTCACCAACAAACACACAGCAGTTGTTCTGTCATCTTGTATAAAACATCTTCATCCCTCCCTCCCTCCCTCCCTCCCTCCCTCCCTCCCTCCCTCCCTCCCTCCCTCCCTCCCTCCCTCCCTTCCTCCCTCCCTCCCTCCCTCCCTCCCTCCTGCTCTGAGAGCCCAGTCATATTACTGGTCATAAATGTGGTGTTTACAGTGCATGCATGCATGTGTGTGTGTCCATGTGTGTGTCCATGTGTGTGTGTGTGTCCATGTGTGTGTGTGTCCATGTGTGTGTCTAGGGTCACTGGGTCACCAACAAACACACAGCAGGTGTTGTGTCATCATGTATAAAACATCTGTATTTCTCCCTCCCTCCCTCCCTCCCTCCCTCCCTCCCTCCCTCCCTCCCTCCCTCCCTCCCTCCCTCCCTCCCTCCCTCCCTCCCTCCCTCCTGCTCTGAGAGCCCAGTCATATTACTGGTCATAAATGTGGTGTTTACAGTGCATGCATGGATGTGTGTGTGTCAATGTGTGTGTCCATGTGTGTGTGTGTGTCCATGTGTGTGTCTAGGGTCACTGGGTCACCAACAAACACACAGCAGGTGTTGTGTCATCATGTATAAAACATCTGTATTTCTCCCTCCCTCCCTCCCTCCCTCCCTCCCTCCCTCCCTCCCTCCCTCCCTCCCTCCCTCCCTCCCTCCCTCCCTCCCTCCCTCCTGCTCTGAGAGCCCAGTCATATTACTGGTCATAAATGTGGTGTTTACAGTGCATGCATGCATGTGTGTGTGTCCATGTGTGTGTCCATGTGTGTGTGTGTGTCCATGTGTGTGTGTGTGTCCATGTGTGTGTCTAGGGTCACTGGGTCACCAACAAACACACAGCAGGTGTTGTGTCATCATGTATAAAACATCTGTATTTCTCCCTCCCTCCCTCCCTCCCTCCCTCCCTCCCACCCTCCCTCCCTCCCACCCTCCCACCCTCCCTCCCTCCCTCCCTCCCTCCCTCCCTCCCTCCCTCCCTCCCTCCCTCCCTCCCTCCCTCCTGCTCTGAGAGCCCAGTCATATTACTGGTCATAAATGTGGTGTTTACAGTGCATGCATGCATGTGTGTGTGTCCATGTGTGTGTCCATGTGTGTGTGTGTGTGTGTGTGTCCATGTGTGTGTGTGTGTCCATGTGTGTGTCTAGGGTCACTGGGTCACCAACAAACACACAGCAGTTGTTCTGTCATCTTTTATAAAACATCTTCATCCCTCCCTCCCTCCCTCCCACCCTCCCTCCCTCCCACCCTCCCTCCCTCCCTCCCTCCCTCCCTCCCTCCCTCCCTCCCTCCCTCCCTCCCTCCCTCCCTCCCTCCCTCCCTCCCTCCCTCCCTCCCTCCCTCCTGCTCTGAGAGCCCAGTCATATTACTGGTCATAAATGTGGTGTTTACAGTTTATGCATGCATGTGTGTGTGTCCATGTGTGTGTCCATGTGTGTGTGTGTGTCCATGTGTGTGTGTGTGTCCATGTGTGTGTCTAGGGTCACTGGGTCACCAACAAACACACAGCAGGTGTTGTGTCATCATGTATAAAACATCTGTAGTTCTCCCTCCCTCCCTCCCTCCCTCCCTCCCTCCCTCCCTCCCTCCCTCCCTCCCTCCCTCCCTCCCTCCCTCCCTCCCTCCCTCCCTCCCTCCTGCTCTGAGAGCCCAGTCATATTACTGGTCATAAATGTGGTGTTTACAGTGCATGCATGCATGTGTGTGTGTCCATGTGTGTGTCCATGTGTGTGTGTGTGTCCATGTGTGTGTGTGTGTCCATGTGTGTGTCTAGGGTCACTGGGTCACCAACAAACACACAGCAGGTGTTGTGTCATCATGTATAAAACATCTGTATTTCTCCCTCCCTCCCTCCCTCCCTCCCTCCCTCCCTCCCTCCCTCCCTCCCTCCCTCCCTCCCTCCCTCCCTCCCTCCTGCTCTGAGAGCCCAGTCATATTACTGGTCATAAATATGGTGTTTACAGTGCATGCATGCATGTGTGTTTGTCCATGTGTGTGTCCATGTGTGTGTGTGTGTCCATGTGTGTGTGTGTGTCCATGTGTGTGTCTAGGGTCACTGGGTCACCAACAAACACACAGCAGTTGTTCTGTCATCTTGTATAAAACATCTTCATTTCTCCCTCCCTCCCTCCCTCCCTCCCTCCCTCCCTCCCTCCCTCCCTCCCTCCCTCCCTCCCTCCCTCCCTCCCTCCCTCCCTCCCTCCCTCCTGCTCTGAGAGCCCAGTCATATTATTGGTCATAAATGGGTGTTTACAGTGAATGCATGCATGTGTGTGTGTGTGTGTGTGTCCATGTGTGTGTGTGTTTCCATGTGTGTGTCTAGGGTCACTGGGTCACCAACAAACACACAGCAGGTGTTGTGTCATCATGTATAAAACATTGTATTTCTCCCTCCCTCCCTCCCTCCCTCCCTCCCTCCCTCCCTCCCTCCCTCCCTCCCTCCCTCCCTCCCTCCCTCCCTCCCTCCCTCCCTCCCTCCCTCCTGCTCTGAGAGCCCAGTCATATTACTGGTCATAAATGTGGTGTTTACAGTGCATGCATGCATGTGTGTGTGTCCATGTGTGTGTCCATGTGTGTGTGTGTGTGTGTGTGTGTCCATGTGTGTGTGTGTGTCCATGTGTGTGTCTAGGGGTCACTGGGTCACCAACAAACACACAGCAGTTGTTCTGTCATCTTGTATAAAACATCTTCATCCCCTCCCTCCCGCCCGCCCTCCCTCCCTCCCTCCCTCCCTCCCTCCCTCCCTCCCTCCCTCCTGCTCTGAGAGCCCAGTCATATTACTGGTCATAAATGTGGTGTTTACAGTGCATGCATGCATATGTGTGTGTCCATGTGTGTGTCCATGTGTGTGTGTGTGTCCATGTGTGTGGGTGTGTCCATGTGTGTGTCTAGGGTCACTGGGTCACCAACAAACACACAGCAGTTGTTCTCTCATCTTGTATAAAACATCTTCATTTCTCCCTCCCTCCCTCCCTCCCTCCCTCCCTCCCTCCCTCCCTCCCTCCCTCCCTCCCTCCCTCCCTCCCTCCCTCCTGCTCTGAGAGCCCAGTCATATTATTTGTCATAAATGGGTGTTTACAGTGTATGCATGCATATGTGTGTGTGTGTGTGTCCATGTGTGTGTGTGTTTCCATGTGTGTGTCTAGGGTCACTGTGTCACCAACAAACACACAGCAGGTGTTGTGTCATCATGTATAAAACATCTGTATTTCTCCCTCCCTCCCTCCCTCCCTCCCTCCTTCCCTCCCTCCCTCCCTCCCCCCCCTCCTGCTCTGAGAGCCCAGTCATCTTACTGGTCATAAATGTGGTGTTTACAGTGCATGCATGGATGTGTGTGTGTCCATGTGTGTGTCCATGTTTGTGTGTGTGTCCATGTGTGTGTGTGTGTCCATGTGTGTGTCTAGGGTCACTGGGTCACCAACAAACACACAGCAGTTGTTCTGTCATCTTGTATAAAACATCTTCATTTCTCCCTCCCTCCCTCCCTCCCTCCCTCCCTCCCTCCCTCCCTCCCTCCCTCCCTCCCTCCCTCCCTCCCTCCCTCCCTCCCTCCCTCCTGCTCTGAGACTCCAGTCATATTATTGGTCATAAATGGGTGTTTACAGTGTATGCATGCATGTGTGTGTGTGTGTGTGTCCATGTGTGTGTGTGTTTCCATGTGTGTGTCTAGGGTCACTGGGTCACCAACAAACACACAGCAGGTGTTGTGTCATCATGTATAAAACATCTGTATTTCTCCCTCCCTCCCTCCCTCCCTCCCTCCCTCCCTCCCTCCCTCCCTCCCTCCCTCCCTCCCTCCCTCCCTCCCTGCTCTGAGACTCCAGTCATATTACTGGTCATAAATGTGGTGTTTACAGTGCATGCATGGATGTGTGTGTGTCCATGTGTGTGTCCATGTGTGTGTGTGTGTCCATGTGTGTGTGTGTGTCCATGTGTGTGTCTAGGGTCACTGGGTCACCAACAAACACACAGCAGGTGTTGTGTCATCATGTATAAAACATCTGTATGTAGCAGAGCCAACAGACAAACCACGTACCCTCACACCTTTCCCCTACCCCCGACAAGGAGAAAGGGGGTTTCCCCCCTTGTCCTTATCTCCAGAGCAGGACCTTCAAAGCTTCTGGCCCAGCATGGGGTCAGAAGGTAGACCAAATGGCCTTACAGTATGCAGACAAAGGAGTTTAAGGAAAGACTAACTTTTCTGGATTTACAAACATATGCTCAAGGACTACATGGCTTATGGACACTATTTCAATGACAGTAGTTGATGTGTTATAATGTATGCTTCCCCTTTTATGCTGTGTTGATATAATTTGATGTTTTAATGTAACTTCCTTTCCTGTTATGATAAATCAGTTAATCTTGATATCAAAATGATTTTAATCTACAAATTAAACCATTTATTAATGTTGTATTGTTATATTTTGAAGTATTAGAAATACATGGACATTTGAAATAGCTGAACTCTGAAAAGTTATCAACTACTTCACACCCATACGTCAATCTCAGGATGGACGCCCAGGGGGGAGTAACTGACCAATCAAAGAGTTCACCTCCAAAAGGATACCCCCCCTTTAGCAAGGATTATAAAACCCTGACGCACAAGCAAACCTTGCTTTTTCGCAAGGATTCACTGGATATGTTCGCGACACATCTGACCTATCCTTCTCAATCAGCAACTCACTGGACCACCAGGAACTTTAACGAAAGATTCCTTTGCTCTAACCGTTTGACAACGACGAACGGAACTTTGATTCTTCTTCTTCAAACTGACAACAGTAACTACGATATTGCTACATTTCTTACTTGTGAACATTGGCATATTGTGATTTAATTTGTTACGTTTGATTTTTAGTTTGCAAATGATTCAACCTAACTTTCGTTAGGATTAGTTAACATAGACTCCCTCCATTGTTCTCCTGAAGCCTATCTCTCTCTCTTCCCCTCCCCACGCGCTCTCAACCCACCATCTAGTATTCCGCTCTCATCATAGTTTAGGACCTACTGTATACTGTTTAACTCAACTCACTCTCAACTAGCCTATAACGTCTTTGGTATTTGTTCATCATAATTACATTTTCTTAAATAAATCATTGTTTATAATACTCGCGTTATCCCTCACGTTATCTGATCTGCTCTACTTTCATGGAATTCGCTACTTAAGATTAGACTGATTATTACGAGTGCTATTATTCAATAAGGTTTCCTCTGTCCCTTAAATAAATCAGAGGTGGTGCCCCCAAGAATTGTATACTTTATTATAAATTAAGTATTGCTAATCTTAACCGTGCAAACCACGCTACATATGGAGCCCCGTACGAGGCTTTGAAACAGATTGAAATGAGCGATCTATAACGGGAGATACATTTTCCGTCTGAAACCCACCCTCCCACCCTGTTGGTTAAATTAATGTTCCGTTGTATTTAACTATTCCCCCAGATAGCTACGGGTTTAAACACTGTTTAAATACCGTGCTGTGTACTGAGTGCATTGGCTTTGTCGTGTACAATTGGCTGTTTGTGTTATAACTTATAACCAACTAGCTTCGAAAAGCTAGACTTGGGCAAAGGTACGCGCGTGCGCAGTGACACTACGGCCCGTTCAATTCATTTTGTAAATCTACATAGGCAGCACTTCCAAAGGAAGGCGTAAGAACCTTTTTAAGAGTCACAACACTAGTTGTATTGGTACCATACACGCTTCTAAAAGGTGTATTTTCGTGGTGTTTACTATTTTGGGTTAAACGAATTAACCTTGAAACTGATAAGTTGTTCCAGGAAACAAACATGCGGTTTAGTCCTAAAGGACTTTTATTTTGAAAGAGACTTCGCAGTTCTCTACTAAGCTATATGCTTCCATATTGTTAAGCAATTGGTCATTGATTAACTTAAGTTTCGAAAAGAAGCTTCATTTTTTGCATTGAATTAAACTTTAATGTAAAGCCCTTGCGCAATTTGAAGCTACATTATAGACGCAGCTCATAAATTTGGTTCGTTACCCGTTTGATTCAACAAGCTAAACCGGCTAATGTGCTATAGTATTTAAATACATGGTACTTTCCTCAATCCAGTTCAGGTTAAAACAAATCAACAGCTTCTCAATTTAAATTGCCTAATCCATTATAGTGAATCTAAAGAGATTACTAACAAATTGAGATTTAATATAGGCCTACATTATTTATTTTAAACGTTATTTTGTTTAGCAAAAAAACTAAAGTGCCTATCAACATTATCACAATAGCATTGTGTTAATAACTTCCAGTAGCCAAACCAATCCTTAGCTAACTAAACATGTCTCATCTCACGGAAGCTGAGAAACTGATTGTCCACCTATCCGAGAAAGAAAACCCAAGATATGTGGAAACGCTGACCAATCTAAATTTCGATATGATCACCAGGAAAATTCAAGAAGTGGTCATAGAAAATGTAGGCCAATCATTGAGCAAATCCCAAATTGTCAAATGCCTATCCAGCCTCGGCCTCAACTATGCTGCAATGCTCAGGTTAGCAATAACAAAAGTCAACACACAATGGACACAAGCTCTCCAGGATCGAGAAGATGCCCTCAAGGCGACAGGAAGAGAACAAGCACGACGCGAGCAACTAGAACAGGAAGGCAGCGACCTGGCTGACAACCTGGAAAGAGCTATGACACAAGCTCTCCAAGATCGACAAGAACTGGAAACGGCTAGAACACAAGCTCTCCAGGATCGAGAAGATGCTCTCAAGGCGGCACAAAGAGAACAAGAGCACAGGAAACAATTGGAACAGGAAACCAGCAACCTGGCTGTAGAACTGGAGAGAGCTAGAACACAGCTAACGGAAAAGGAAACAACCCTCAGGGATGCCCTCAAGGCGAAGGAAAAAGAACAAGAATTCCGGGAGACAATGCAACAGGAGAACAAGGAACTGGCTACGGATCTTGAAGACCTAAGAGAAGAAATGCAGGGGGTTCTGAAAAGCAACGAGGACTCAGCATCACTACTGTCAAACACCGCAAAGGTATTGAATGAAACGAATGAAAGAGTATCACAATACGAAGACTTAAAAGAAGAAAATGACACTCTCCACACAAAAATCCAACTCCTGAACCAAGATCTCTCACACGTCAGAGCTGCCCGGGAGACGATGAAGGACGATTTACTTGAAACAAAAACTGAACTACTTTCTACCATTCATAAACTGAACAAGGCGAATGCCACAATCCAGTCCACAGAAGCCTGGAGACGCCGAGACACAGACCAAAGGAAGGGAACAGACGACAGAGAAGTAGATCAGCATTCAAGAAACGAGCACAGAAGAGAACTGTTCTCACCCGAACCACCCCTCCACTCCGGGTATGAAGCGAGAAGACCATATAGGGATACATCCCTTTCCAACCAATCTCCATGCCAGGCTGACACAAATCCACGAAGGATCAGGAGAGCAGGAGATGTGGAGCAGCCGAGCAGAAGACTGGATGAGCAGAAAATTGAGCTACAATCCCAACCTGAACGACGCGCTCAGACCACAGCCCCAAACAGATGGGATGATCATGAACCCTCACGTTCAGCCTATCCACAAAATGCATGGGAAATGCATAACCTGCCACCAGCAGTGTCTCTAAATCTGCTATTGAAAATGAGCAGGAACATAGAAAAGTTTGATCCAGACAATCCCACACAGAGCATTGAGATGTATCTGGAACAACTGAACTTTAATCTCAATCGCATACCTAGAGCTACAGACGCAGACAAGCTGTACCTGTTAAAGAGCACCTCTTCCAGCTCAATCAGAGCCCTGCTTGACAGGCAACCAGCAGAAGAACGCCGCAGCTATGACATGGCTTGCCAGACCCTCAAGGCGTGGCACTCAGAAACTAAAAGCTCTTGCTGCATTGCCGCAATGCACACAAGACAAAAAGAAAACGAAAACCCGAAATTATTCTATGAGAGGTTCCGGAAAGCTTTCTTTGCAACGGAAAACCAACCCGGAGGAGAAGAAACTTCCACGTTCAAGTCAATGTTTATATACAACCTCTCCCAACCCATACGACCCTTCATGATGACCTTTGGGGACCATGAAACCATGACGGCTCTGCAGATAAGGGACATGGCATATAAATCCTGGGCGAACAACAACCTACGTCAGGAACCAAATGTCTATGCGGTGGAATCAGATTCACACCTACAACTAGAAGGAAGAGAACTCCAGAGACCCTACGAACCAAAACCTCCAGACACAGCAACACACAAACAAGCCCCACAGTTACACACATTTCTCGGTGAGCTTTCCAGAAAAGGAAGAGCTAACCGAAGCTATGTACCCGTCACACTTGAAGATGAAGTGCCCTGCGAAGGATTGCTGGACACTGGTGCAGAAATCTGCCTTATTGCACCCACCTTGGCCGCTCAGCTAAAAGGAATAGCCAGGTCAAACAGAAGATGGATTAAAAGGGAAGATGGTGAATTCAACATCACAAGCTTCACCCAAAACAAAGCTCCAGTCACAGAGACGCTGTACTTGAAGCTGACATTTGGGGAAATGTCCCTAATCCACCCCATCCATGTCTCTCCTCTTGAGACTGAAAAACTGCTGATTGGACACGATCTACTCAACAGACTGCAACCCCTCATTGACTTCAAACAAAACCAGATGTGGACCCACGTCAAGAAGCCTTATCCACTGCCTCACCCTGAAGTCCAGAACACAGTCTTCACAGTGGAAGGGGGGGGACATCCCACGTCTGATCCACATCTCTCAGAAGAGGACCTGATCCATAGGTTAGATGGCCACTCCAGACCGCCACAGAGCTACGCCACTCACCCATCGAGACACAAGGTTCAAACAGAATCAGCACATTGCCATGACCGTCCGGTACCATGGGAAACCCACCTGCAACGAGAAGCATCACAGGTCCACAAGAAGTCACATGATGCCAACTGGATGAGAGTGCAGAGAGTAGAAAGACCTACTATGGCCGACAAGCATCCCAGAAGAAGCACGCCAGCCGTGACAAGGTGGAACAAACCCCGTAAAAGGGAAAATGCCTCTACTTGTGGACAACAGGCCATGCACAGAGGCCTGGCCTCGCCTTATATCAGCAACCACTGACGAAACAAGTGCACAACAGGTGCCCTGACCAAAGTGCCTCAAAGGTCAAAAGTAAACCTTCCTTTAAAGCAAAATAATAGGCAAATACTGTCATGAGACAAGTATATCCACTAATCCTTTTATATTTAAATCTGTTACCAGAAACCCAACATGATTTACTTTGAGGTACTGTCAACAAAAACAAGAACGCCATAGAGCTAACGCCCCATAAGCAATCCTCCCTGGCCCCTGACGAATAAGACCATGACTCCAGGAAGTCAAGGCACCCACTTCCACTTCCATCTCTCTTTTCTATCCTTTCATTCTAAGAAACTTAGTAATAGGACCAAAGTTGGCACCCATTGATTCCTACATTGTTTAGTGTCCACTCATGCCAATGTTTACAGTAGAAATGCTGTCGTAGTGTCGTGTTTGTCTTTTCTCTGCTCTTCTTACGTGCCAACAGCCCAACGACGTCGAGTCGTCGGACGTTGCCAGCAGGGGGATATGTAGCAGAGCCAACAGACAAACCACGTACCCTCACACCTTTCCCCTACCCCCGACAAGGAGAAAGGGGGTTTCCCCCCTTGTCCTTATCTCCAGAGCAGGACCTTCAAAGCTTCTGGCCCAGCATGGGGTCAGAAGGTAGACCAAATGGCCTTACAGTATGCAGACAAAGGAGTTTAAGGAAAGACTAACTTTTCTGGATTTACAAACATATGCTCAAGGACTACATGGCTTATGGACACTATTTCAATGACAGTAGTTGATGTGTTATAATGTATGCTTCCCCTTTTATGCTGTGTTGATATAATTTGATGTTTTAATGTAACTTCCTTTCCTGTTATGATAAATCAGTTAATCTTGATATCAAAATGATTTTAATCTACAAACTAAACCATTTATTAATGTTGTATTGTTATATTTTGAAGTATTAGAAATACATGGACATTTGAAATAGCTGAAGTCTGAAAAGTTATCAACTACTTCACACCCATACGTCAATCTCAGGATGGACGCCCAGGGGGGAGTAACTGACCAATCAAAGAGTTCACCTCCAAAAGGATACCCCCCCTTTAGCAAGGATTATAAAACCCTGACGCACAAGCAAACCTTGCTTTTTCGCAAGGATTCACCGGATATGTTCGCGACACATCTGACCTATCCTTCTCAATCAGCAACTCACTGGACCACCAGGAACTTTAACGAAAGATTCCTTTGCTCTAACCGTTTGACAACGACGAACGGAACTTTGATTCTTCTTCTTCAAACTGACAACAGTAACTACGATATTGCTACATTTCTTACTTGTGAACATTGGCATATTGTGATTTAATTTGTTACGTTTGATTTTTAGTTTGCAAATGATTCAACCTAACTTTCGTTAGGATTAGTTAACATAGACTCCCTCCATTGTTCTCCTGAAGCCTATCTCTCTCTCTTCCCCTCCCCACGCGCTCTCAACCCACCATCTAGTATTCCGCTCTCATCATAGTTTAGGACCTACTGTATACTGTTTAACTCAACTCACTCTCAACTAGCCTATAACGTCTTTGGTATTTGTTCATCATAATTACATTTTCTTAAATAAATCATTGTTTATAATACTCGCGTTATCCCTCACGTTATCTGATCTGCTCTACTTTCATGGAATTCGCTACTTAAGATTAGACTGATTATTACGAGTGCTATTATTCAATAAGGTTTCCTCTGTCCCTTAAATAAATCAGAGGTGGTGCCCCCAAGAATTGTATACTTTATTATAAATTAAGTATTGCTAATCTTAACCGTGCAAACCACGCTACATGTATTTCTCCCTCCCTCCCTCCCTCCCTCCCTCCCTCCCTCCCTCCCTCCCTCCCTCCCTCCCTCCCTCCCTCCCTCCCTCCCTCCCTCCCTCCTGCTCTGAGAGCCCAGTCATATTACTGGTCATAAATGTGGTGTTTACAGTGCATGCATGCATGTGTTTGTTTCCATGTGTATGTGTGTGTTTCCATGTGTGTGTGTGTGTGTGTCCATGTGTGTGTCTAGGGTCACTGGGTCACCAACAAACACACAGCAGGTGTTCTGTCGTCATGTATAAAACATCTTTATTTCTCCCTCCCTCCCTCCCTCCCTCCTTCCCTCCCTCCTGCTCTGAGAGCCCAGTCATATTACTGGTCATAAATGTGGTGTTTACAGTGTATGCATGCATGTGTGTGTGTGTGTGTCCAAGTGTTTGTGTGTCCATGTGTGTGTCTAGGGTCACCAACAAACACACAGCAGGTGTTCTGTCATTCTGCATCAAACATCTTTATTTCTACCTCCCTCCCTCCCTCCCTCCTGCTCTGAGAGCCCAGTCATATTACTGGTCATAAATGTGGTGTTTACAGTGTATGCATGCATGTGTGTGTGTGTGTATCCAAGTGTGTGTGTGTCCATGTGTGTGTCTAGGGTCACCAACAAACACACAGCAGGTGTTCTGTCGTCATGTATAAAACATCTTTATTTCTCCCTCCCTCCCTCCCTCCCTCCCTCCCTCCCTCCCTCCCTCCCTCCCTCCCTCCCTCCCTCCCTCCCTCCCCCTCCCTCCCTCCCTCCCTCCCTCCCTCCCTCCCTCCCTCCCTCCCTCCCTCCCTGCTCTGAGACTCCAGTCATATTACTGGTGCATAAATGTGGTGTTTACAGTGTATGGATGCATGTGTGTGTGTCTGTGTGTCCAAGTGTTTGTGTGTCCATGTGTGTGTCTAGGGTCACCAACAAACACACAGCAGGTGCTCTGTCATTCTGCATCAAACATCTTTATTTCTACCTCCCTCCCTCCCTCCCTCCTGCTCTGAGAGCCCAGTCATATTACTGGTCATAAATGTGGTGTTTACAGTGTATTCATGCATGTGTGTGTGTATCCAAGTGTGTGTGTGTCCATGTGTGTGTCTAGGGTCACCAACAAACACACAGCAGGTGTTCTGTCGTCATGTATAAAACATCTTTATTTCTCCCTCCCTCCCTCCCTCCCTCCCTCCCTCCCTCCCTCCCTCCCTCCCTCCCTCCCTCCCTCCCTCCCTCCCTCCCTCCCTCCCTCCCTGCTCTGAGACTCCAGTCATATTACTGGTGCATAAATGTGGTGTTTACAGTGTATGGATGCATGTGTGTGTGTGTGTGTGTCCATGTGTGTGTGTGTGTTTCCATGTGTGTGTGTGTGTGTGTGTCCATATGTGTGTCTAGGGTCACTGGGTCACCAACAAACACACAGCAGGTGTTCTGTCGTCATGTATAAAACATCTTTATTTCTCCCTCCCTCCCTCCCTCCTTCCCTCCCTCCCTCCCTCCCTCCCTCCCTCCCTCCCTCCCTCCCTCCCTCCCTCCCTCCCTCCCTCCCTCCCTCCCTCCCTCCCTCCCTCCCTCCCTCCCTCCTGCTCTGAGAGCCCAGTCATATTACCGGTCATAAATGTGGTGTTTACAGTGTATGCATGCATGTGTTTGTGTTTGTGTCCATGTGTGTGTGTGTCCATGTGTGTGTTTGTGTCCATGTGTGTGTCTAGGGTCACTGGGTCACCAACAAACACACAGCAGTTGTTCTGTCATCTTGTATAAAACATCTTCATCCCTCCCTCCCTCCCTCCCTCCCTCCCTCCCTCCCTCCCTCCCTCCCTCCTGCTCTGAGAGCCCAGTCATATTACTGGTCATAAATGTGGTGTTTACAGTGCATGCATGCATGTGTGTGTGTCCATGTGTGTGTCCATGTGTGTGTGTGTGTCCATGTGTGTGTGTGTGTCCATGTGTGTGTCTAGGGTCACTGGGTCACCAACAAACACACAGCAGGTGTTGTGTCATCATGTATAAAACATCTTTATTTCTCCCTCCCTCCCCCCCCCTCCCTCCCTCCCTCCCTCCCTCCCTCCCTCCCTCCCTCCCTCCCTCCCTCCCTCCCTCCCTCCCTCCCTCCCTCCCTCCCTCCTGCTCTGAGAGCCCAGTCATATTATTGGTCATAAATGGGTGTTTACAGTGTATGCATGCATGTGTGTGTGTGTGTGTGTGTCCATGTGTGTGTGTGTTTCCATGTGTGTGTCTAGGGTCACTGGGTCACCAACAAACACACAGCAGGTGTTGTGTCATCATGTATAAAACATCTGTATTTCTCCCTCCCTCCCTCCCTCCCTCCCTCCCTCCCTCCCTCCCTCCCTCCCTCCCTCCCTCCCTCCCTCCCTCCTGCTCTGAGAGCCCAGTCATATTACCGGTCATAAATGTGGTGTTTACAGTGTATGCATGCATGTGTGTGTGTGTGTGTGTACATGTGTGTGTGTGTTTCCATGTGTGTGTCTAGGGTCACTGGGTCACCAACAAACACACAGCAGTTGTTCTGTCATCTTGTATAAAACATCTCCCTCCCTCCCTCCCTCCCTCCCTCCCTCCCTCCCTCCCTCCCTCCCTCCCTCCCTCCTGCTCTGAGAGCCCAGTCATATTACCGGTCATAAATGTGGTGTTTACAGTGTATGCATGCATGTGTGTGTGTGTGTGTGTACATGTGTGTGTGTGTTTCCATGTGTGTGTCTAGGGTCACTGGGTCACCAACAAACACACAGCAGTTGTTCTGTCATCTTGTATAAAACATCTTTATTTCTCCCTCCCTCCCTCCCTCCCTCCCTCCCTCCCTCCCTCCCTCCCTCCCTCCCTCCCTCCCTCCCTCCCTCCCTCCCTCCCTCCCTCCCTCCCTCCCTCCTGCTCTGAGAGCCCAGTCATATTACTGGTCATAAATGTGGTGTTTACAGTGCATGCATGGATGTGTGTGTGTCCATGTGTGTGTCCATGTGTGTGTGTCCATGTGTGTGTGTGTGTCCAAGTGTGTGTCTAGGGTCACTGGGTCACCAACAAAAGCACAGCAGTTGTTCTGTCATCTTGTATAAAACATCTTCATTTCTCCCTCCCTCCCTCCCTCCCTCCCTCCCTCCCCTCCCTCCCTCCCTCCCTCCCTCCCTCCCTCCCTCCTGCTCTGAGAGCCCAGTCATATTATTGGTCATAAATGGGTGTTTACAGTGTATGCATGCATGTGTGTGTGTGTGTGTACATGTGTGTGTGTGT
>NC_061068.1:15024840-15095602 GCF_021917145.1 Hypomesus transpacificus | reverse complement strand
TGATGACACAACACCTGCTGTGTGTTTGTTGGTGACCCAGTGACCCTAGACACACACATGGAAACACACACACACATGTACACACACACACACACACATGCATGCATACACTGTAAACACCCATTTATGACCAATAATATGACTGGGCTCTCAGAGCAGGAGGGAGGGAGGGAGGGAGGGAGGGAGGGAGGGAGGGAGGGAGGGGGGGAGGGAGGGAGGGAGAAATGAAGATGTTTTATACAAGATGACAGAACAACTGCTGTGTGTTTGTTGGTGACCCAGTGACCCTCGACACACACATGGACACACACACACACATGGACACACACATGGACACACACACATGCATGCCTGCACTGTAAACACCACATTTATGACCAGTAATATGACTGGGCTCTCAGAGCAGGAGGGAGGGAGGGAGGGAGGGAGGGAGGGAGGGAGGGAGGGAGGGAGGGAGGGAGGGAGGGAGGGAGGGAGGCAGGGAGGGAGGCAGGGAGGGAGGGAGGGAGGGAGGGAGGGAGGGAGGGAGGGATGAAGATGTTTTATACATGATGACACAACACCTGCTGTGTGTTTGTTGGTGACCCAGTGACCCTAGACACACACATGGAAACACATACACACATGTACACACACACACACATGCATGCATACACTGTAAACACCCATTTATGACCAGTAATATGACTGGGCTCTCAGAGCAGGAGGGAGGGAGGGAGGGGGGGAGGGAGGGAGGGAGGGGGGGAGGGAGGGAGGGAGAAATGAAGATGTTTTATACAAGATGACAGAACAACTGCTGTGTGTTTGTTGGTGACCCAGTGACCCTAGACACACACATGGACACACACACACACATGGACACACACATGGACACACACACATGCATGCCTGCACTGTAAACACCACATTTATGACCAGTAATATGACTGGGCTCTCAGAGCAGGAGGGAGGGAGGGAGGGAGGGAGGGAGGGAGGGAGGGAGGGAGGGAGGGAGGGAGGGAGGGAGGGAGGGAGGGAGGGAGGGAGGGAGGGGAGGGAGGGAGGGAGAAATACAGATGTTTTATACATGATGACACAACACCTGCTGTGTGTTTGTTGGTGACCCAGTGACCCTAGACACACACATGGAAACACACACACACATGGACACACACACACACACACACATGCATGCATACACTGTAAACACCCATTTATGACCAATAATATGACTGGGCTCTCAGAGCAGGAGGGAGGGAGGGAGGGAGGGAGGGAGGGAGGGAGGGAGGGAGGGAGGGAGGGAGGGAGGGAGGGAGGGAGGGAGGGAGGGAGGGAGGGAGGGAGGGAGGGAGAAATGAAGATGTTTTATACAAGATATGTGTATTATTTGTGGGCCTCCATTCTAATGCCTGTAAAGCTCCTCTTAGTATTGGTCCTAATTCACGAGATTGTCTTTAATGTAACGTAGGGGCAGAATCCTGTATTTAATATAATTATATAATTATTATTATAAATATTATTAATATTTGTTTTAATATATATATTTTTTTATTCTGGTGGGAGTGTTCTAGCTGTGGCAGCTCCTTCGGGGCCTACAAAGATATCCTGGCCGTTGACAGAGTAATTTTTAGTTTTTTTATCAACTCTATCCATCATTTTAGGCTGCCTTCAAACATCTGGCAAGGGACAGCAGACTGACTAACATACAGTTTTGCTGTGGATTGGTGTGCTATGTCCCTGCAAAACAAATGAATACATAAAATAGAATAGTCCGTGTGACTTTGATGTTTGTCATAACGAAGAGTGCAGAGGAGCAGCATTTGTTGTGGTCTTGGTTTCCCTTCTAGTGCTTGGATCCATGGCTCCCATTCTTCCCATGACTGGATCAATGAAGATTCTTGTGGGGCCACAATTGTAGCCAGTACGCTAGTGGTGGTGTCTGGCTCTGGGGATTTTTGAGTATTTACATTCATTAGTGGACTTAAGACATGTTGTAGTTCCTTTTTCAACCGTCAGTGGCATCATCTGGTTTGCTGAGGGATCTTCTTGGAACTCCACTCGCAGGCCGCTTTGGGTGCACACGATATTGGCTTTTAATATGCAGATAATGTATTTTCTTAATAGATTGATGGGAGTATGCGCTAAGTACAGTAGAGGCGCTACAATCGTTTTTCCTTCAATTTTCATTGTGAGTGGCTCCGTAAGTGGAATCACTTGTGTTTTCCCAGAAAAGCCTACAGTTCGGATGGATGAACTGGAGAGGGGGAGATTGAAGACATTTTTTCCAATGCATGAGTACGTCGCTCCTGTGTCCATCATGAAGGCACATTCTGGTCCTTTCACTATAACTGGTATGGTGGGTTCTTCTCGTGGTTGTAATGAGATGACTGGCGACATTGTTTCCCCCTTAGGCTTCTCTGGGCACCTCTATTGCCAGCCTGGGTTAGGGTTAGGGTTGGACAGGCTTGTTTGTAATGTCCTTGTTGTCCACATCCCCAGCACCTCCGTGCATTTTGTGGCTGTTTGTCCGTCAGATTGGGGTTGGACTGTGTTTGTCCATCTTGCTGTGGGGGTGGGCCTCGTCCTCCTCCCCCACAGGGTCTCCCTCCACATTGCATAGGTCCACCTCTTCCCTTCCAGGACCGATAGTTGTCATCTGAGGGGCCGCCATGCACTTGGATCGTAGGCAGTGTGGTATCTGGGGGGTTGACTGGTGCTGCCTGCACTGGTCCTGGTGGAGCAGGAGGTTGGAGTTGTGGCTGGAACATCACTGGTCCTGGTGGAGCAGGAGGTTGGAGTTGTGGCTGGAACATCACTGGTCCTGATGGAGCAGGAGGTTAGAGTTGTGGCTGGAACATCACTGGTCCTGGTGGAGCAGGAGGTTGGGGCCATGGCTGGAACGTCACTGGGGCCTGGGGTGTTGGGTTCTCGGGAACCTGGGCCTCCACTTCCTGTTTTTCTTCTCTGCAGTTACCGACGTGATGGACTGTTGGAATGTGTTTTGGCCAGTCCATTCTCATCAGGCCTACCATACCGTCTAGACACTTTTGTACATCTCGAAGCAATGCCTCTATCATCCTTAGCATAAACAGTCTCTGTGTGGTGTTGTTTGTGTTCCAGGCACTCCCAGTCTCAATTCTCCACTTGTATTGAAAAGCATGCAGAACCTTGGATGGACATTGGTCATCTTTCAGCAATTCGCCATCTAGCTTGGAGGGATCCATCTTCTCTGGGTAGTGTTTCCTTAGCTCTGCCCATACTTGGTTGCGGTGCAACCCTGCGCTATCCACCCTGCGCTATCCACTTGATTTCCGGTCACCACTCTTGGCAGTTGTGCATTTGGTCCTTTTACCACCAGTAGGCAATGCTGGATCAGGTCATCTGGATCCTCTGTTCTCCTCACATCTAGGTTGTCGGTTAGGCTGGATCTTCTCCCAAGTCTTCCTCCATCTCTCACCCAGTGCTGCTCTTGTTCTTCATGTGTGTGTTGCTTGTGATGACTTAAGTGCACGGCCCCTCTGCCGCTGAGCTGTTGCCATGCGCTGTGGGGGTCCTTGTTTGGTCTGACCTCAGGTGTTGGCCTGGGTGTGGACATCTTGTCAATGTGGTTTTCGTAATTTTGTCTTCGGGTTGTTTATTTCATACTCCATCCTTTGTATTGACTCCTCCCAGTTTTGACATTTCTGATTAATGTTGTCCTCTTCCAGCGATTGCTCTCTGCTGCTTTGTTTGGGGCATGCCCCTAATGTGCAATCAGTTGATGGTTGCATTGAAGGTGCTGCGTCAGTTTCCTCACACTCCTTAGGTTGGACGTCCGGATGGTCATGTTTTCCCAATGATAAGACCCTCTTAAGTTGGCTCCACCTCTGTTGTCTAAAGGTGAAATCTCCCTGTAGCTGACCTGTCATTGTCTCTCCTTCAGGACCTGTGTTCATGAACGGATACTGTCCTACTCTGAATGGGTTAGTCTAAATATGGGGGTGGCTCCAATGGCCACACTGGTGCGGTGGGGCTCTGTCCCTGTGCTTCCTTTATTCCTGTCTCACCTACCTGTAGAGTTGAGCCAATTGTGTTACTGTTAAGATACGTCAGGGAAAAATGCTCTTATAGGGCAGAATTTGTTACTAGGCAATCTGCAAAGTTTTTAAGTTTAACAGTTGAGCGTTCTGTCAATTCTCAGCTTTTCCAAATGTGTGTTATTTTTATTTAATTGTTATTTTTATTATTATTATTTTTAATCAAAAATACTACTGTGTCTGTGTGCATTAATCAAAGTAGAATAAGTAAGAAGTAGTATTTTATATCACTGTTATCAGTATGCCAATTTATAAAATGTCACACCGTATTCAAAACTGGAACTCTAGGATCCTTAATGTGGTCAACAATAACTTTACTTGTTCATTCAGTTCTGTGTTACTTTACTATAATCACAGTCCCCTGATACTTCCGATTGCTGTCAGTATTACACACAATCTCTAGTGCCTCTCTTCCTGTCTGACTATGGAGCCGCTTCCTGCTTCTTACACACACAACATTGCTCCTAGTTGTGAAAGCAGTCGTTCTCTTATCTTTTGCAGATGGCGCTACTCTCCGCCAAGCCCGTGTCTATTGTTCGGTAACTTCAAACACAACTCAGCGAGTAACAACAAGGAATAGCGAGTCACAAAGAGAGGGTGCGAAAGAGTGTGACAGGGAACGAGAATGAATGTTTGTGTGTGTGTGCGTGCGTGAATGAGAGTGAGTGTTTGTGGAAGTATGTGTACGTTAGTGTGTGTGAAAGTGTTTGTGGATATATGTGTGTGTGTGTATGTGTGTGTGTAACTGGGAACGAGTGTGTGCGTGTGCGTGTGTGTGTGACTGAGAATGAGTGGGTGTATGTGTGTGTGTTTGAAGAGTGTTTGTGAATGTACATGTGTGCGTGAATGAGAGTGAGTGTTTGTGGAAGTATGTGTACGTGAGATGGACGTTAGTTTAAATATGTGTAAGAGTGTTTGTGGACGTGTGTGAACGTGAGTGTGTAACTGGGAATGAGTGGGTGGGTGTGTGTGAAAGTGTTTGTGGATATATGCGTGTGAGTGTGTGTGTGTGACTGGGAATGAGTGTGTGTGTGTTTTTGAGTGTGTGAGAGAAGAAGAGAGAGAGAGAGATAGAGACAGGGTCGGGGTTTTTGAAACGGGGAGAAAAGACAAAGACTGAGAGGATGTGAATGTGTGTGTGTTTTCAGTGGTTATGTGTGTGTGTGTGATGAGAATGTGCGTGTGTGTGTGAGTCCGATGCGTGTTTTGTGGATGTATGTATGTGTGAGTATATGGAACTGGGAGTGAGTGGGTTTGTGTGTGTGTGTGAGGGAGTGAAAAAGAGACAGACAGAATGTGGGTGTACGTGTTCGAGAGGGAGAGACAGGATGTGTGTGTGTGTGTGTGTGTCTGAGAGGGAGAGAGAAAAAGAGTCTATGAGATATTTTAACCATCCACAAATATCAATGATTCAGGGATATGTTCAACCAACAACTTTGCATGTCTCACAACTTAGGATCCAAGAAAATCATGAAACATTGGAGTTGAGCTCGCCATCGGCTTACAAAACAGTTTTTTAATCTTTATCTATAACTATGTGGTTTTCTGTCTGGGGCAGAATAAGTGTGGCTATTTACTTATATATTTTTTCGGGCCTCTTTCCATAACAACCCCACTTTATTCCTGGTTGGAGTGCCCAGGTTATTAGTGGTTCATTTCTCTGTCAAGCCTTATGAGCTCACAGAGATGTACAGGCTTTTCTGCCCAAACAACAACCAGACTGCGCTTGTCTCTGCCGGCCACGTCTATCACGTTTTAGGTGAAGGCGCGGAGTTCAAGGAGCAATACGCAGGTCTGGCTATCGCCCAGTCCAGCAGACAATTTGAAGCCTCTAATGTGTCTTTCCTTACTCTACCACATTTAATGTTAATGTTCCTGGTGTATGTGCAGACTTCGCTGTGTGTGTTTTTCTCTATTTACAGTAAATTACAGTCCTTTATATGTCTAATATCTACTCATTCTGATACAAAAGCATATTCACAAGCATTAAGTTCTGGCCAATGATGTTATCTATCGCTATTCCAGCGATGCGCGCAGTTGTTATCTAATTGACAAAGTACTTTGACTCCCTACCCTAAGAGAGTCTCCCGGCTTATAATAGAGCTAACTTGCTCTGAGGACCTCCTGTTTTTCCTTTAATTTAACTGTCTCAGGAAACCATCTATACCATGTCTGCCTTTGATTTAACTGTCTTAGGAGACCATCCATACCACATATAATTTCACACATTCAAATACACGACACACCCGATATTAGATGTCTTCCTTTGATTTAACTGTCTCTGGAAACCAACTATATCACATATGTCTCACACATTCAAATACATGACACACCAAGGTGACCTAATCTAAACGAAAGCACAGACATTAATCATTCATTCTTTCCACACCAATAGCAGTACAAGACATACAAAATACATACAAACATTAAATATGTTTGCATCAAACCTGAGTGTCAGTGCTCTGATAGTTTTATTGCTTTAAATAAAAGAAATAAGTTCTTTTGAAGAAGAGATTGCACCAGTTTACCTGGCCTGCTGGGTGGGCTCACACCTCGGAAACACACAGAATTTAAGCAGATGTGTAAAAAAACTCTGCTTACCTTATAAATTTGTTTGGGCAGGCGTGTTCCGAGGTGCTCTCCTCCCACAGGCCTGTGGTGGATCTCTCAAACTTCTCCTGGTTGTAGCTCGCCAATTGTTAAAACATAAGTTCAGTACGTCTTCAGTCAATTTCTCAAGATGTAAAAACAGCACTGGAACTCAGCAGGGTTGATGCAAAGTGTTTTATTGGTTCTCAGGTAACAAAGATTGCCAATAGAACGTGAGCGTGATCCCGGGATCAGACTGAAGTTTTCTCCAGACAATTTAACTTATATAGTCTTCTCCCCATTGTATGATAATATGGTACGATATTGTTGGTTTCGTAGACATTAGGTAATCTTACCAAGCGGGTCCCTTGTCTCAGGGGATTCAAAACAGGTACTTTTCCTACATAGACACTGCTTGAAATTAGGCTCTTTCTGACCTTGAACAGCCAGCTGCATTAGGTTTCTGGGCGTAAGGCCACAAATACCTCTCATAAGTTACAGCTATGCATCCTGGTCCTTTATGAAAGCATACACATGCTCCTCTCCCCCATTCATCCTTTGATTATTGAAACCTTATATTTTGGGTGATATCTTATATATATAAGATAAAGGTGATATATATCTTATATCACCATTGTTTAGGGATAACAATAATCAGCCAACAGCTTTGCATCTGGTTTCCAATAATATAGCATGTACTACAACGGTGATCACAAGTTTCATTGAATCCATAATCATTAACCATCTTCATAATTACAACAGTATGGCAGTGTTTCCCACACATAGACTAATTTGTGGCGGTGCGCCACAGAATCAACACCGGCCGCCACACATTGCGTTTCGTAAAACATTTTTTTTATCGCTATTTAGGTAAAAACACGCAGCGTATTCGTTCAGCTGCATTTCCTTTCCCTGCTCTCTCTCTCCGTCTCTTTCACGCACGCGTCTTTCTCACATACACACACAGTCACTACGTCAGCACACGTTAGCAACAATGCATACGTCGTTCTAGTGAGACCGACAGCTACATCAGCGAGCCTTCAGCATTAGTGCCGTAGCTAAAGGTCTAGGAAAGTTGAGGCTACTTTTCGCTAGGTACCGACGGACATGTCTTAATCGAAGGTTCCCCTTCGTTCTTTTGGTGAGAAGTTTCAAGAGCTAGCTACTTACCCGGCGTCATGGAGCCGACCAGTTAAATAGTTATTTAGCACCCTGTATGCAGCGTCGCTACCTGCATATGCAGAAATTATTTGTTTGTTGTTGTTGATTTTGTGAATTATTTCGAGCCCCCCCCCCCCCCCCCCCCGCCACATATAGTTTTTTAATCTGTGGGAAACACTGAGTATGGTGTTTTTTTCCACAACAGGGGGGCCCTTGACACATCCAGGCCCAGGGGCCTATGGTTTCTTAATCCATCCATCTATACACACTGTACTTGATGTACTGTATACTCTCTATACACACTGTACTTGATGTACAGTATACTCTCTATACACACTGTACTTGATGTACAGTATACTCTCTATACACACTGTACTTTATGTACTGTAAACTCTCTATACACACTGTACCTTATGTACTGTATACTCTCTATACACACTGTACTTTATGTGTCGCTTTGGATAAACATGTCATTTTCACACATTCACAACATGTTAATATATGAACATTTTTAAACATCTTTTTATTATTCAGTCAGCTCAGGGGAGACCACAGGGGGGCCCAGGGACATTTTTACAGGGGCACTGGCCCCTGTAGGCCCCCGTGTAGAACCGCCACTGCATTTAACAAGTCCCATTAGTGCTTAACCTCAGACCCCAACAGAACTGGTAAAGTACAGGAGGAACTCCCAGCCTGACTTCCTGTCCACAGTCCTGTGCCTCCTAACCTGACTTCCTGTCCACAATCCTGTGCCTCCTAACCTGACTTCCTGTCCACAGTCCTGTGCCTCCTAACCTGACTTCCTGTCCACAGTCTTGTGCCTCCTAACCTGACTTCCTGTCCACAGTCCTGTGCCTCCTAACCTGACTTCCTGTCCACAGTCCTGTGCCTCCTAACCTGACTTCCTGTCCACAGTCCTGTGCCTTCAGGAAGCGTCCCGTCAGGTCCCTCCTCCCCGTCAGAAGACCAGACGGCCCCAGGACACCGGTCAGGGTCTCCAGGTGCTGCTGTACATGTCAGGCTGACCTGTCCGGACAAGATAAGAGTATAGAATTAGACAAAGACCTTGACCGGCCAAAACACTAGAACTAGCTTACTAAGATCAGAACAGCCACCACTGTATAAAATGTGGACTGAATCTCATGTCAAATCAGGGTGTCTCACGGCAGAGAAACCTAGCGAACGTGTTCCTTTGTTTGATGACAATAAAGAACCTTTGCATCTGAACTTGATCTCAGCCTCTCCAGAGCCTATTTGAAGCAACCTGGTCTGTGCAGCGAAAACAGCCCACCACACTCCCTTGAAGTGTTGGCCACATAATATCTGTTAGAGACTGACCTGGTTTTGGACCATCCTTGGCCAGGCTCAGGAACCTCTTAGCCTGAGACACTTTGCCCCTGGGCTTGGTAGAAGGAGCAGGAGGTTGAGGGGAAGGGGGAGCAGCTACACTGGGGAGGCAGGGCCAGGTGGGGAGGAGGAACCACAGCTGCTGCCCCAGAGTCTCCTCACTGAACAAACCCCCACAGTAGGAGTTGGTTATACTGTGACTGTCTGCATGTGTTGGAGTCCAGCTCCTCCTCACTTCTATCCATCCCCCCTCCAGCAGGGCTGGCCGCCCTCCATTCCACTCATGAGCCGCACCTGGGCAGCTGGTGGTCTCCCGTGGGACATACCTGCCTCTGATCACCTGACCCAGGGCTTGCTGGTGCCTCTGCCCAAGGTGCTGACTGGAGTGCTGCCTGTGGTGCCTACTGGGACGCTGTCCATTGATATGCAGGTTTTCTGTGTACAGAGAAGCTTGAGTCTCTGTGAGGTCAAGAGGTCACGTAGCGGGCCTTGGACAGTACACATATACAGTGCCCTCCAAAAGTATTGGAACAGTGAGGCGAATTCCTTTATTTTTGCTGTAGACTGAAAACATTTGGGCTTGACATCAAATAATGAACGTGAGACCAGAGATCAACGTTTCAGCTTTTATTTCCAGGTATTTACATCAGGATCTGATGCACAACTAAGAAAATATCACATTTTGTTTGAATCCACCCATTTGTCATGTGATCAAAAGTATTGGAACAGATATACTTAAAACATATTTAAGTGAATAAGACTTAATATTTAGTTGCAAATCCTTTGCTTTCAATAACTGCAGCAAGTCTGTGACCCATTGACGTCACCAAACTTTTGCATTCTTCCTTTTTGATGCTTTCCCAGGCTTTCACTGCAGCCTCTTTCAGTTGTTGTTTGTTTTGTGGGGTTCCTCCCTTCAGTCTCCTCTTAAGCAGGTAAAATGCATGCTCTATAGGGTTTAAGTCTGGAGATTGACTTGGCCAGTCTAATACCTTCCATTTCTTGCCCCTGATGAACTCCTTTGTTGTTTTGGCAGTGTGTTTTGGGTCGTTATCTTGCTGCATGATGAAGGCTCTGCCAATCAGTTTGGTTGCATCTTTCCTTAAATTGGCAGACAAAATGTTTCTGTAGACTTCCGAGTTCATTTTGCTGCTGCCATCATGTGTTACATCCTCAATGAAGATTAATGAGCCCGTCCCAGAAGAAGCCATGCAAGCCCAAGCCATGACATTACCTCCACCGTGTTTCACAGATGAGCTTGTGTGTTTGGGATCATGAGCAGTTCCTTTCTTTCTCCAAACTTTAGCCTTTCCATCACTTTGGTAAAAGTTAATCTTTGTCTCATCAGTCCATAAAACTTTGTCCCAGCATTTTTGAGGTTCATCTCTGTACTTTTTGGCAAATTCCAGCCTGGCCTTCCTATTCTTCTTGCTAATGAGTGGTTTGCATCTTCTGGTGTAGCCCTTGTACTTTTGTTCATGAAGTAGATAGTGATACCTTCACTCCTGCCATCTGGAGGTTGTTGCTGATCTCACTAACAGTTGTTTTAGGGTCTTTCTTTACAGCTCTCACAATGTTTCTGTCATCAACTGCTGATGTTTTCCTTGGTCTACCTGTTCGACGTCTGTTACTTAGTACACCAGTAGTTTTTTTCTTCTTCAGGACATTCCAAATGGTTGTACTGGCTATGGCCAATGTTTCTGCAATGGCTCTGATTGATTTTCCATCTTCTCTAAGACTCACAATTGCTTGTTTTTCACCCAAAGACAGCGCTCCGGTTTTCATGTTGTTTTCACCTCTGAATACAGTCTGCATAGACAAAACCTATCTTACCCAATCTGAACCTGAGTGTAGACATTCAGTGGTATTTATTGATTGAATAATGTATGTAATAGGACACACCTGGGCAACAAAACACACCTGTCAGTCATATGTTCCAATACTTTTGCTCACGTGACAAATGGGTGGGTTCGAACAAAAAGGTGATATTTTCTAATTTGTGCATCAGATCCTGATGTAAATACCTGGAAATAAAAGCTGAAACGTTGATCTCTGGTTTCACATTCATCGTTTGATGTCAAGCCCAAATGTTTTCAGTCTACAGCAAAAATAAAGGAATTGGCCTCACTGTTCCAATACTTTTGGAGGGCACTGTAGATCAGGGAATGTGTTCCTTATACCTTTGAAAGGGCAAGATGCAGAAATAGTACAAACAATGATTTATGACCACATCACCTGTGTGTTGTTTCTCCTGTGCCTTAAGTTGTGGAATGTGTCCTGTTTAAGGACATGTTTTTGTTGCAATTATAAAAATTACAATACAGTACAAACAAATTCAACACAAACCCAGTCCTCATACAAACAGCTGTTTCCACATCATGGATCAGTTCCCTCTCCTGGGGCTGAAGAAAGGAGCAGCTTTTATGGGAGGCAGGTCGTGCTGATGGTTGGGATAGTGGAGACTGGCAGTTGATTGGAACAGGGAGGGGACCGGAATGGACCAATCAGACGGGGAATTGGGATCTGAGAGATTGAGTGAGAGGAAGGGAGTAAACAAACAAAATACAGACATCATCAAGACCAGAACTGGAGACATGATGTCAGGTGATGTAACAGTGTACGGTATGTGTGTGTGTACTGTGTGTGTGTGTATGTGTGAGTGTGTGTGTGTGTGACTGTGTGTGTGTGTGTGAGGGTGTGTGTGTTTGTGTATATACTGAATGTGTGTGTGTGTGTGTACTGTGTGAGTGTGTGTGTATGTGTATATACTGTGTGAGTGTGTGTGTACTGTGTGTGTGTGTACTGTGTGAGTGTGTGTGTATGTGTATATACTGTACGTGTGTGTGTACTGTGTGAGTGTGTGTGTATGTGTATATACCGTGTGTGTGTGTGTGTGTGTATGTGTATATACTGTGTGAGTGTGTGTGTATGTGTATATACTGTGTGTGTGTGTGTACTGTGTGAGTGTGTGTGTATGTGTATATATTGTGTGTGTACTGTCTGTGTGTGTGCAGTGGCGGCTGGTGCATTTATTTCCAGGGGGGGCTACAAGTATATTTAGGCCGAATCTCAATACTCCCCCTTACCCCTTCCCCTTACCCCTAGCCTAGTATCTCGCCTTGCTGGGGGGGGTCCGGGGGCATGCCCTCCCTGTATCTCAACACCAGAAAGCAGTATTTTGGTGCATTCCTAAATGTATTTACTTGTCAGTTTGTCAATTGAAGTGATGAAAACGACCTGGTGTATTGTCTTTCCATGGCATTCGACTGTTGCTGAATTAATAGACCATTTTTTTGTTTGTAAACATTCGGGATGCGCACGCACTGTGGCTGCAGAAAACTGGGAAAGGTTGTTTCATTCATCATTTGCCTGAGGAAGCGACCTCTGTTAGCCAGGATAGTTTTGCCCGATCACTTGGTCAGGCTATATAAAGACGCTCTGGATAAGAGCGTCTGTTAAATGACTAAAATAAAGGTATCGGGGTCAAGTGACTTTTGTGCATTGACAAGTGAAACGTAAATATACTTGTCCAAATGACAAGTGCCTCAAAAAGTTAATGTCAAGCCCTGTAATCCAGTGAACAGAGATATATGATGACCTGATCGACACTCCAAGTGTATTATACAGTACAGTACCCGGTAAGAAGTTCGTCTTTTGCAACCGACATGCGAAGTTGAGCCAGCTTGACAGTCGTGTGACCTAGGGTGAAAATTGGTCAGGCCGATTAGGTCCAAGCTCCTTCACTTTGAGCTTTTTTTGAACATTTCTTTTTTCAAAGGACGTATTTTTAAGCGACTTGACTGAATTGCAAGTTTCCATCATGACGTTAGCTAGCTAGCTAGCTTTATAACGTTAGAGCTATGGTAGCTACAAGTTCTGTTATGAGAGAACACCATGACAACGTAAATAAACAACTTCTTAAATGTGTTGAGTGATGTGATTGGATGTGACATACATAAGGGGCCCTATCATAATGTATTTGACAAGCCCTCTAGTAAATCAGCAGTTTGGGGCGCAGGTGTTCTGCGCCCGGCGAGGTCCTATCTCTTGCATTGAGAGGCGTGAGACCCCAAAGCGCCGCCAAGGGCCGCCAAGCGCCGCCAAGGGCCGCCAAGGGCCGCCAAGCGCCGCCATTTCAGTTTCAGCCAAAGCCAGCTAATAATTTTGTCAGCCAAATTGAGCCGCCATCTGATATTTTTTGGCTGAGCCAGCTGAAATTATTTGCATCAAACAATAATTCTATCTATCACATAGAGACATAGGCTACACACGCGAAAAATAAATGATAAACTAAATACATTTTGCACACCGGATTCGCCACAGTTTCGTGCTCGTTGCTATGATACACAGGACTTATAGTGAATTGATGACCAATTAAAATTGCGCGTTTTCCGATAGTGATGACTATATAATAGACATTGACAGTAAAAGAAGGAATGCATTTTTCTCTCCCGCTGCACTGAAATGGCAGAAACAACTAGAAAAGGTAATTGTGTTGTTCTTACATAGGCCTACTTTCCTAATTTCTACGTTGGATAGGCTACTCAGACTTTAGTTAGATCTTCGGTTTATGAAAGTAAGAATGCTGTTTTGTCAGGACAAGAATGCCATTTGTTGTTGTGCCAGGACTACTAGTAGTGTTTTATCGATATTTTTGTACTCTTTCCTCTATGTTGATTTTGCCGTGGCGGCCCGCCACTGCTAAATTTCTGCCGCCATGGTATCATAAATAAGGCTGTACAAAATTTAAGGCCCTCAATCAGCAGGGATTGTTCGAGAGCATGTCGGAGAATAGCACGGACACACGCTTCATACCGCAGCTGAGATTGCGTGTGTGCGTCCTTATGAAACTGTAAATCGTATAACCTATGTTGTTAGTGCAGCCTGTTATTGTATTAGTCTATAGTTCTTGTTAATTTAAATTAAGTTAACTGGTGATTTTCGATGTTTGTTTTCTTCCCCTGCTAGCTACAGTAAATTGCACGTCTGTTGATTCGATAGCGATTGCTGCATTTGCTCACGTTTGTATTTTAGGTACAAAAAGCAGAGTTCCAATATCTCTTGAAAGCTTAACAGCACAACTTTTTTTGGTGTAAAACTGTCAAATTATTAACTTTGTGACATGACGTGAAGACATTGATGCCGCCTAATAGCCTACTATGCGGTCTACCGACATTCTCACTCAAATTTCAAGACTTTTGTGCAACAAAATAAAAATTCTGATGTGACAGATCAATGGGAAATCGCTTTTTCTCTTAAAGTCTGTCCTCCTCGACCTTTTTGGTCTTTTTAAATCGAACTATTTGTATAATCCGTGTAATTCTCGAGCCGTTATAAAGGCTATATTTTCCCGGTTTTCTGCCACCATGCTGCGCATATTGCTTTAGGGGAAATACGACGAAAATATGTCCAATCTTACATTAGACTATTACATTAACCTGTTCCAGTTAGAACTTTGTTTCGGCGGGGGCGAGGGGAGAACTTCAGCCATTTGTAGCTGCAGCAGCCATTTAGGTTTTGGCTGAGCTGGCTAGCCAGCCAATAACTTCATCAGCCAGCCATTATTCTCAAAAGAAATGGCTTCGGGGTCTAGTCCATAGGGGGCCATGGCCAGGCTGCAGCTGCTGAGGGCAGAGTACAGCAGTGTCCAGCTCAGCCTGCAGGAGGCGCTCAACCACAGCTTCCAGAAGCCTCAAACAACCTACAGACCAGGAGCAGCCACTGACACATCATGATGGGCTCTTTGTTTTAGAAATGAATAATCATCATTTAAATGTAAACCTAGACTCAGCAGAGATTGTAGGGAGATGTCCATTCAGTACCTGCAAGCACACCACACATGTGTTAACCAGATCAATCAGAATTTGATGTGTAATCTCTCTCCTGATGGTTCCCCTCTCTGCAGGACCCAGACGTGTGTCACTTATGTGTATCTGTTGTGAATCTGAAGGTGATCGTTTCATTGTGTTCCCTAATTATGTATAATAAAGTCATGAGTTGCTGTCAATTCTGCCAGCCCCGGGTATTACTGTAATGTAGTGCCTCAGCAACACTACAGGAACACAGTGTTAGATCTCCCTCATCCACAAACACATCCAGTAAACACACTTCACCCTGACATGATCCATCTGGTGTCTGAGCAGCATGTTCTGTGCAGCAGTCAGGACACACAGGCTGCACAGTTATTCAGCAAAGATCTAGATCCTCCTGACAGCCAGGAGAAAGCTCTGTAGAGGTTTACATGTTACATGACATGCCGGTTTGGGTTTGGTTCATGAACATATTTTAAGGAAAAATAATTTCACAAATGTTTTATCTGTTATAGTTATGCATCTATAACTTATTTACCTAACTGCTGTTCTTGAAGTTATTCACTAGTGTGACATCATTGGAAAGCCTAAGATGTCCTCTCAAATGGACAAAGTAAAAGTGTAAAATAAATACAATGGGCAGTATGGTTGCAAAGTCACTAGTCCAAATCCAATGTCGATTAAAGAGTAGCCCAAAGACAAACTATTTTCAGTCAGCACCATTGTGTCAACCTTTCTAACTGGACGAATCCCTCAGTGTTTAACCCTGGTCTCAACTTGTGTTCTTTCAGTTGGTTTCCCTCTTCCTCTTTCAGCTACGTGTCAGTTTCAGTAACACAGCTCAAGGAGAGAACTGTTTCTCAACAGGAAATGTCCACTCCCAACCTGCACTCATAAAGAGAAGACGCAATACTGTAAGTGTAATGTACGTTATTTTATTGACAGAGATTTAATTAAATGATTTACTGAACTCCATGCAGCTCAATCAATTGACTTGGTGAACAGCACTGTTGGGTGTTTGTTGTTTACTGTGCTGATTCACTATGATGGGCATTCACCTGAACAGCACTGTTGGGTGCTTGTTGTTTACTGTGCTGATTCACTATGATGGGCAGTCACCTGAACAGCACTGTTGGGTGCTTGTTGTTTACTGTGCTGATTCACTATGATGGGCAGTCACCTGAACAGCACTGCTCTAGCCCTTCAGACCGTCAGTCAACATAGATTTAGTTCAGACTCATGTTCTGGTGGGTCAACAGACCAAAAGACTGACTTTACCAGACTCCAGACTGGTGTGTGTGTGAAATATTTACATTCAGTTTGCTAAAAAAACGACAATGTGTTTTTGTTATTTATCTTATTAAAGTTGTGGTAGCCGATTGTTACTCAGACAAAGTGAACCATGTCTATTCTACAGGAGTCCCTAGGTTACCTCCCATCTTGGTCAATGTTCAGACCTATTTGTAGATGTAGCATGTTCTGAAGAGGTATCATTTGATCTGACAACAGACCAAAAATGAACTAAATACCTTTGGAAATGCTATATGCCACTTTAGTATTGGCACTGAAAGGAAACATATTATAACTGACAGTGCAGGAATCGTTGTAAATAAACAAAATGCTAAACAAAAATATTTCATGTCCGGGCAGACAACCCCTAGCCTGGCTGCCAGCCCAACTTCTCCCCGCCCAAAAGAAATTTGTTCGGGAAATTGGGTCTGGAGGGTCTCGTATTGGGGACCAACTACAGAAAACCAGAATCTGGGCGAACCAATGAAATTGCCAGGGCGGGCTTTATACGATGATGGACAGATGATCAACAGTAACATAATCACCCACGTCACAAAAGAGCGCTTAAATTGAATTCGTTTTGAACAAACATGGCTACCGCTGGAGATCTGGGATGTTGTGATTCTGCCATCGAGTCTGTTTTAGAAGACATCGACAGCGCATTAATTTTGAAAGAGGAACAGAGAGACGCAATCAAGGCATTTGTCGATGGAAAATATGTTTTTGCCTTTGGTAAAAGTTTAATTTATCAGCTGGCCCCGATGGAGTTGTAATCCTAAACGGAGAACTTCGTATATGCTTTGCCCTTTATTGTTTCGCTCAAAAAGGTTGACCTTGTGAACAAGTACTCTCCCTACCCTTAAATTAATTTTACAACACCGGCAAAAATCATTTGTATTCATTCTTCAAGCATACTTCAAGTCTGCTTGTAGTTTAGTTCTGTTGACAACAACTATGCGGTGCTTAACATACGTCACATACTCTGTTGCTCTGATTGGTTGTAGATCTATCCAATTGAGCGAAGAGGCATTTGTTTTCCAGGCTCGTTTGAAACACGCCCTGTAGTCAAAGCCCAATGGAGAGTTCTCAGACTCATATTCTGACTAGAATTATGAGTATGACAACGTCAGGCTAGACAACCCCCCCCCCCCCCCCCAAAAAAAAATAAAAAAATGAAATAAAAATATATATTGATTATTGTTCAAACCTATTTGTAGGACCCCCAAACTGATGGAGAGATGGAGCAGGGACCCCCTATTATATATGTTGCATAAAATGTTGTTTTATATTAAACTGGGCCTTGTGCCATGTATGAACATAGCTACCCTGTTTTTACAAAGGTATCTTCTTTTCTATAATATTGGGGCAGGGATCTTAGTCATATGGGGACTGAATAGGCTCTCGGCCAATCACGGGGAACCTGACAGAGCCACCGTGTAACATGTGGCCTTGTGATTGGCACAGCAGTGATAGGGGCAGGTCCTCCTCTTTTTGTACAGGAGGCTTGGAGGTCCAGGCTAGTCTCATGCTGTGAGTGAACCGCTGCCCAGCTTGAGAGAGCTCCTGTGAGGAGCTGAATGTGTGCACTGCTGACTGAAAGATAACGTCTTTTTATCCGTTTGTTACAATATTTCGGGTTAATGTGTATTTAAAGACATAAACAAAAGAAAAAGTCTAATCAACAAAAACAATTGCGACCCCCCTGCAGTACCTCCCTGGTCAGACAGAGTTGACAGGTGAAAGGTCATTCCCTGCAGTACCTCCCTGGTCAGACAGAGTTGACAGGTGAAAGGTCATTCCCTGCAGTACCTCCCTGGTCAGACAGAGTTGACAGGTGAAAGGTCATTCCCTGCAGTACCTCCCTGGTCAGACAGAGTTGACAGGTGAAAGGTCATTCCCCAGTGGCCCATGTTGTGTATTTCTTCTGGTTTCCAGATCAGTGCTGATAAAGAAGAAGTAGAGACAGATATAATACTGAGACACAACCCTGGTCTCTGGTCATCTTTGTCAAACCCATGACTGTAAATGTGTTTAGGTGTTGTTGTTCCTGGAAGGAGAGTGAGAGTTGAGAGCTGTCATGTTCTGAGGAGAGAGTTTCATCTGATACAGCAGACCGTAGCATGTTTAACTTCCTCATTTGAACAGCAGTCAGGGGACGGTATGTAATATTCAGGCTGCTATTCTGCCTACAAAAAATCTGTCTCTCAACAGGAAATGTTCACATCTGCATTGCATGGACTTGGTAGTTAATGCCTTCAGAACATCACTTCAATACAGAGCACCCAGAGATCCTCAAGACTGAATAAGGTAAGTGTGATAATATGTCATTATTCACAGTAGCATATTGATTGATTGGTTCTGTAGTCAATAGACCACTCTCGTGGGTGTAGATATGGACTTGTAATTATTTTTTGATACCACAGCAATTTGAATTAAATAGATGTTTTAGGCTGGTGTTTTCACATGGTTGAAAATGACACAAGCTGCTCTATATGTGATGAGTCAGACAATGTGGACAGTAGAGGCCAACCCTGCTATCCATCATCACACTGCATATGTGGTGAGTCAGACCATGTGGACAGTATATAGACCAACCCTGCTATCCATCATCACACTGTATATGTGGTGAGTCAGACCATGTGGACAGTATATAGACCAACCCTGCTATCCATCATCACACTGTATATGTGGTGAGTCAGACCATGTGGACAGTAGAGGCCAACCCTGCTATCCATCATCACACTGTATATGTGGTGAGTCAGACCATGTGGACAGTAGAGGCCAACCCTGCTATCCATCATCACACTGTATATGTGGTGAGTCAGACCATGTGGACAGTAGAGGCCAACCCTGCTATCCATCATCACACTGTATATGTGGTGAGTCAGACCATGTGGACAGTAGAGGCCAACCCTGCTATCCATCATCACCCTGTATATGTGGTGAGTCAGACCATGTGGACAGTAGAGGCCAACCCTGCTATCCATCATCACACTGTTGTTGTTTTGGTGTTGTCACTACTGTCATTGACACGTCATTGTTTGAATGTAGTTGAGGAATTGAGATGTTACTGTAATCAAGTCGTTATTGTTGCTATATACTTAGGCAAATTACTTATGCCTAATTTTATTGTTGCACTACTTATTTGTTTTCCTTTGTACTTGTTAGCCAAGATCCAGTTACTCTGTAATCTGGCTAAATACAATGTTCCTTGAATCTGACCACTGAAATACTGTACAACTATTCACTTCTGATGAATCTTGATCTTCCTCGGGTACATATTCCACTCATTGTGGAACTATACTGTCTGTAAACGATGAGAAGTTTCCCTTCCTGATCCACTCAGCTCAAACTGAGAACTGATTTTGAGCAGGAAATGTCACCAAGAGACCACAACGCTTCCTCATGAAGAGAAGATGGAGCCTTGCACAACTAAACCTGTCATGGCTGGTTTTTAGTCTGTGACAAAAGCGATTGCACACATGGGGTTGCAAAGTTATGCATGTACTGAACTAAACTGAGGAAAGCAGTTAACAATAATTAAGGGATGGGATGTGTCCATTAGTGAAACAGCAGTGAAGGGAGTGTGAGTTTGGGTTAGGTCGGTTATAGGTTCTGATCTGTGGGCATCTGTGAAGCCCTCTGTGACACTGCTGATTAAAAGTTTGCTTTTGAAAAGGGCTATATAAATGAATACAATTGATTAGTGAGTTTGGCATCAGAATATATGAGTATTGGAAGTGTTAAAAACTATTGTGCCACAAAACAACAAAGCGCTGTCAGCAAGGCTGAGTGGTGATGGTGGAGGGAGGGTGAGAGAAGAGCCTGCTCTTCAACAGGTAGACAGGCTGCATATAGAGGTCTATACAGGGTCCTGTACAACCAAGCAAGTTCAACAGATAGACAGGCTGCATATAGAGGTCTATACAGGGTCCTGTACAACCAAGCAAGTTCAACAGATAGACAGGCTGCATATAGAGGTCTGTACAGGGTCCTGTACAACCAAGCAAGTTCAACACAACCAGGATCAATTGAAGAGGTCAGATGGCTGAGCGGTTAGTGAATCGGGCTATTAATCAGAAGGTTGCCTGTTAGATTCCTGGCCATGCAAAATGTTGTCCTTGGGCAAGGCACTTTACCCTACTTGCGTCAGGGGAAATGTCCCTGTACCTACTGTAAGTCGCTCTGGATAAGAGCGTCTGCTATATGTAAAAATAAGACCTGCAAACTCCTCTGAGTAAAAAAGGTGACAGTGGGGTGGGGCTCGATTTTTTTGTGATTTTAATATGCAAATAACACATTTCTGAGCGTGACTTAAAGGCCATATTGCAGGTTAAACATCACTGTTGATAAATGGGTACATGAAGCAGTCAAGATATGTATATCATTTAAAAGATCTCCACATGGTGTCTCTAAATGGTGTTGAAGACCAGTTTTTATTGTTTTTGGTGTTAGCATTTAGCCTGGCTGCCAGCCCAACTTATCCCCGCCCACAAAAAAATGTAGTCGGGAAGTTGTGTCTGGAGAGGCTCGATTGCAGAAAAACTATATCCGAAAAGGAGCTGTTCGGACCAATTAAATTGTCAGGGCGGGCTTTATACAATGATGGACAGATGATCAACAGTAACGTAATCAACAACGTCACCAAAGAGCGCTTGGGTTGAATTCGTTTTCGACAAACAACATATTACGTTGCTCTGATTGGTTGTAGGTCTATCCAATTGAGCGAAGAGGCATTTGTTTTACGAGCTCGGTTGACACACGCCCCATAGTCACAGCCCAACGGAGAGTTTTCAGACTCTTATTCTGACTAGAATTATGAGTATGACAACGTCAGGCTAGTTAGCATTAGCATATTAGCGCAATTTGGTGATGACATCACGTTGGGGAGACATGGAGGAGACTAGGCATAGATATCCATAGACATAATATAGATATCTATGGAGACTAGCCTCAGATTAGTACTAGAACTATGGCGAATATGACTGCAACTCACCAGGGCGCTTCACCAACTTCACTCATTCTCATCGGACCATCTAACTACATAAAACATTTACACAATTTCTCCAGAATTAAACACTTTCTGTTATGTACTCTATTGCAGCTTTGTCCCAAGATCTCTACAGACCATGCAGCTAATGTAATGCTCAACACTTGAACACAGGGGCTTGTTACTTGAAAGAGGAACTAGAGATGGTACAATTTCTGGGGGAAATTGTAGGGCGTGCGTCGGTTGCAGATGGGTCCGTTTGTTATGGAACAAGTCGAACCCCCTTTGAAACTAGCTATTCTAACAACGTTGTCACCAGCAGTATTTTTCAGATGGAATTGCGATTTAAACAGTACCATCTGCTAACGGAAAATATACCCCCAAACACGTAAATAAGCTTGATATTTATTTAGGGGGAAATGGCTAATTAAAGAATTTTGCTGAAAGCGATCATTGTCAATAAAAAAAGCCGACCATTTGGTTTCAGTAGAGCCCTGCATGGAGAACCTGCATGAAGAAGCTAAGAGCCAGCTAGCCTAGCTGATGTTGCTAGCCAAGCTTCACTGAATGTGCTGGAAATGAAAAACGTTTATTTTGACATAACCTAGTTTAGCCTGTGGCATTGAAGACAGCAACGCAACACACAAGCTTGAGTTGAAATACATTATTTAATGTGACATTACTTTCTGCACATTAGTGTTGTTTTTGGCGGCCTGTTTTAATTTTAGTTTTAGTCTTATCTTTGTGTCAAGCTGTCATTTTAGTTTTTATTAGTTTTAGTCACGTTCATACACGTTCATTTAGTCTAGTCAAGTTTTAGTCGACAAAAACGAATGAAATTTTCCTCTAGTTTTAGTCGACGAAAACTGATGACATTTAGTCTAGTTTAAGTCAATGAAAATTGTATTTTAGTCTCTTTTCAATCAAAACAGAAGTAGTCTAAGCAGTAGTCTCGAGAAGCATGTCAATGCCAAAACCATTTGTTTAATGTAGGCCTATTAGTCTAGAATAAGGTATTCAAAGTCATGTTGTTGTACGTTTTCTATTATTATACAGCCAAAGCAGTCAAAATAATTTAAAAGTACATTACAGGTTACATTTTTTAGATCCATCTCATTCTAATTATTCATGTCTATGAAAATCTATTATGCATTGCACATTGAATCTTTTTTGTTACTAAAGGTGTAACCTTAATTACTGCCAAAACATTCTGAAGCCCTATACTCTTATACTAATAATTATCAATTGGAGTATTAATGGAAAAAAAATGAAAAAGCTACTTGAGAATTTGAAAGTTATACTGTCAAACTGACTGAAGAACGAAATAACAACGTGAAATAATGAAGACAGTGTGGCTCATTGGCTAGTCAATTCCCATGATGCAAGGCGGTAAATAGTGTAAACATTTGCTGATGTAGGGCTGTTTTGGTAGCCCCTTTGTCACTGGTCACCCAGACACTCGTCTGGGACAGTTGTTGATTTGCATGAATGCTAAAATGACCATCACACCTTAATGACACACCTCTGGAGAGGTGGTCTCAACAGTTGAAGAGGAAGGTGGACAGAGGAAGACTCTGAAATTATCATTAAAAGTTGTGTTCTTGAAAATAAGGTTCTAAACAGCTTTTAATGTCATGTTTGATATGCTTTAGTTTCTTATTTTATGTATTACATGCTTGTAATAATTTTAATACTGTAACATGTACATGTACAGGGTTTACAGAGTTTGTGCCTACAGCAGACCAACATGTGTTTAACATATCCCCCTGTCTTGCAAGGGAACCACTTGGTCTACTGTAGCCTTGATTAATGATCCAATTTGAATTTGTATGCGTTTAGACTACTTTTCAGTCATGTGACCGGTGTCCCCATTTTAGTCAGGTTTGGGTGTATATAGGAAGAAGTGTTACCAATCACTTCGAGTTTTGGTTTACGATACAGCTCCGGTGCGTTAGGCGCCTAGTCTTCATTGTGACATACCTTTGTTAACCATTGCTCTGAAGGTATGTTTTGTATTTGATGATATTTCATTATCATTGTATTGATTATCTTGCTATTTAGATAATAAACTATTATTGTGCATTTTGACGTTACTTGTTCTCTTTGAAACGTATCTATCAGGCTACGGCGGTGAAAACTTAGATCTAGTCTGGTTGATGCGGCTAACTGATTATAAACATAGACTTTTGAGTAGGTTTTAACTTAAGGCCTCTGAGTCACTTACAGTGGATCTCCACGCTCCGAAGGAATTTACCGGGGCCTCTGAGTGATCGATTACATATCCTACTAGGTCGACTATGGTTAAATCTATATTATAGTAGAGATAAACGACTGTTTAGTGAACACGCATACTTTAGGGTCGGTGCTCTGATCAAGCAGACGATTTTTACCTACGTCAGAGTTTCATGTCATTAACTGTTTAGCGCTCGAGGTTACAGGTAACGCACTTGTGCACGTGTCTTAAAATTGGAGTCAGATATTAACGAGTCAATTATCTCCCTGAGAATCTAACCTAAGGTGAATTGTGGTTCCCAAGCCAGGGACAAACACCAAGTGTCTCTGGCCTTTCGATTCACCGACTACACTGATAAGTTTGCCGTTTGTTCGAAATACAAATGTAAATTCATCAATTTCGTTTTTTAAATGTGTCTGCTTAGAATGTAGTGTTTTGTTGCGTGGTAATTGTCATTGTTGTGCTGGTTTACCATTGTAACCATGAGTTAAATGACTGTTACGTTTCATGAGAAAAGCTGGATTGTAAATATTTATGTCTAAGCAGTAAGTAGCTTCTTTCAGAATCTGACATGTGTTTCAGATTTCTAAAAATTTTTAGAATAATAATAAAAGTACTGAATGGATGAATGTTGTATCTTCTTGTCCACCAGTTTCAAACAAAGACAGGTTGACAGGTACTATCAGTGTCAGAGCAGCTTGTCACAGGTCCATGCAGAAGAATAAACAATAAAACAGCTTGAGAGTAGGCTAATGTTTAGGGATGAGTTTACTAGACTCATTCTTAGTTCGGCTGTATCTGAATAGTAGCAAAAAACACTTCAAAGGATACATCAGTATTAATATTTGTCTAATTGTCTCTTTGTGTGTTGTACACAGGTAGTGCACGTGATTCAGAACCTGTCGTCATGACCTCCAGTCAGTGTTCATGCAAAGCTGGCTGCTCTTTCAGACAGCTCATTACTCAGAGCTCAATATCCAGGTTGTCCCCCCTGTTCATGCCTGCACAGAAACTGAACAACAATGGCACAAGCCCAGAACTCCAGTAAGGGTTGAGGCAAATGTACTGTATATGTATGTAAGAGTTAGGCTATGTATGCAGCAATAAAATAGTAAATTGCTAAAAGAGACTATTGTGATCTAAGGTCAGAAGAATTTTGAGGTGCAGCGTAATATAGTGGAGACTCAGTTTATTTTCCGAGCAGTCTTCTTCTGACAACCGTCTGGTGGTCCCACTGCTCAAGAGCGCCCGGTCCCAACACAAGCTCTTCTCCTGTCTGGCCCCCCAATGGTGAAATCAATTCCCCACCCCCGTCAGAGACACTGACTGTCTCCCCACGTTCAAGAAAAGGCTCAAGACACACTTGTTCCGGTACTTAGGAATGATTGGCTTGACCTTATATTAGTCTCCTCCAGGATCACAATGACTTATTGAGACTTGTTGCTTTTCTTGGTTAGTTGTAACTGACTTAAAGTTATTGTACTCTCTGTGAATTATATTATTGTTGCTTGCTTTTTCTACAGGTACACTTTTGCACTTCTGAGGTTCATGTTGTTTAATTGTAACTTGTCTAAGTACATGCTTTTATGGTTCTTCCCTCTGGGACTTACTTGTTCACTACTTGTTTTTTCATAATGTATGCTTCATGTTTTGGCTACCCGCAATGTTTGGAGCTATCTTGTTATGATCAGTGACTTGTGCACTTTTATAAATCTCTTCTTGGAAGTCGTTTTGCATAAAAGTGTCTGCTAAATGCATACATGTAAATGTAACTCTCCCTCCAACGTCAACCGCTGCAAAGTTGCATAGTCTTCGGGTCTTTACCAAATGATGGAGTGGAAAGGGGGAAGTGAATGTATGGACCAAAAGACTTGGGGTGGCATGTTTTGGATAGGAGATTTATGCCAATAATAACCATCAGGTCATTGGCAGTAGGATGACTGGATGAAGATTGGGACGATGTATTTTTCATATGAATGGTGTTTCTGCCTATTTAAATTGGAACATAGGCCTATTCAATTAGTGTGGAGCTCATATGCATATTCAAATTAATTTAAAAAGAAACTTGTAATACAAAAAAAGTTACTTTTCATGTATACTTTTACTATGTTAAGTTTTATTGTGGTAGGAGTAAAGGAAAAAAAATAGCCTATTTGGGTGTATTTGGGGCATTCGATTAATGTATAGCTCATTTGCATATTAACATTCATTTTCAAAGAAGCTTGTAATACAAAAAATGTTACTTGTCATGGGTAGTTTCAGTGTGTACAGTTTCATTTTGATAAGAGTAAAGGAAAAAAAATTGCCCCCTTGGGGTGTAATGTTGCCTGGCCTTATTGGCACACCTTATTGGCACACATCTCAGATTGATGAGAATTTAACATATTTACATTTAGCAGATGCTTTTATCCAAAGCGTCTTCCAAGAGAGAGCTTTACAAAGGGTATAGGTCACTGATAATAACAAGATAGCTCCAAAACATTGTGGGTAGCCAAAACATGAAGCACACATTGTGAACAGCCAAAACAAGTGCCCAAGGGAAGAACCATAAGAGCATGTAGTTAACAAGTTACAATTAAGCAACATGAATCGCTATAAGTGCAAGTGTACCTGTGGAAAAGCAAGTAGCCTAACAGTAAAATAAAATATTTCACAGCGAGTACAACAATTTAAATCAGTTACCACTAACCAACAAGAGCAACAAGGCTCTAAGCAAGAGTCATTGAGATCCTTGAGGAAACTAGCATTGGGTCCAGCAAACCATTCCTAAGTAGGGCCTACCGTTTACTCCCGGAACAAGTGCGTCTTGAGCCATATTTCCTCAACTACGATTTCTGAGGACGTTAAGTAGGTTGTTCTGGACACCTCAAAGAAATGATCTAAGCTGCAAAAAAATATTTTACAATTAGTCTGTTGTAAAACGCTACTTTGCCTGGACTAATAGCAACAAAGTTACATTGCCTACTAGCTATAACAGTTACACAGAAAGAGACACAATATGACACTGAAGTCCAAGTGGACTCAAAGAACAAAGTGTTCTGGCAATCAACTGCAACAACTACCAGTGTGACAGTATTTATTTACAGGTCAATTTTGTCGGTAGCGTAATCTTATGCACCTGCCATAGACACCAGAATAATGATATGGATATGACACTAAATTAAAATGAGCTTCTTAAATTAATTTGCTGAATTCATTAATTTCATTGCTAACTTAGCTATGAAGCTTTGTAGCTATGAAGCCTACTGTAACGTTGTAATGTGTAGAGCTAGCGTTAATGCTACCTCCTGGGAAACGGTCTAACGTTAGGCTATTATAACGTTATATGAACTCATCACTTTATTCCTGTCACACTTAGCCTAATGTAGAGAGTAATACAACTTATAAAATCCTTGAAATTCCCTGTCAATATAAGTTACTTGGATCACCTAGCGCTGCAGATGTGTACGGAAGTGAGAAGCGAAAACGATTACATCTGTTTACCGGTTCGAACGCTGGGCGCTCCGCATAACCCCTATTGCGTGGCTACGAAGCTAAAATTAAATAAGTGGATATCTAGTTAGCAACTAATGGCTACACCTGAGCTTCCGTCCAACATTTCAGTAGCTAGACCAGCTAGTTAACACTGATAGCACGAGACAGTGCAATATTATTGCTCAAAAATGAACCGAATGTTGCTAGTCTAGCTTGCTAACCAATTAACTGCTGAACACCAGTCAGGGGCGGTTTTAGGCAGGCGTGGACCGGACAGCAGCCCGGGGCGGCATTTTTTCATGTCACGTGGGGGGCGTGCAAGCATTTACGAAATAAAAAATCTCTGCACGGTTTTCTCTAATCTATCATTTCACTTTGTGGAGAGTTGGCATTATGGCGTCCCCTTCAGGCTGCTGCAGGCACCCCTGGTGGGGGGTGGGTGCAAGTGATAAACTCGACCGGGCCTAATGTGCTAGGACCGGCACTCAAATCAAATCACATTTATTTGTATAGCCCTTTTTACACGCAAGCATGTCACAGAGGGCTTCACATGCGCCCATAGAACTGCCCCTCAACCAACCTAAACCCTCAAAGAAGACAAGGTAAAACTCCCAGAAAAACTCCCAACGGGAGAAAAAATTGAAGAAACCTTGGGAGGAGCAATTCAGAGAGGGATCCCCTCCTCCAGAGACGGTTGGTAGGAGAGAGGAGCAGAACACAAGCTAAACATAGTCATACAGTGTCAATGGGTTTTGAAACACCAAAACCCATTGTTCGCCTTTATAGACGTTGGATGGGACCGGGAAACTCGCTGTTGGCCGTCATGGAGACTGGATTCCGGGTGATGACCTGGTCCAACGTTGGCAGACCGACGACCAAGCAGGTCCTGACAGCTCAAACCCCCCACACCACAGGGAATGTGTGGGGGGGGACAGAGAGAGGAGAGCAGGGATTAGAGAATGCCAGAAGCAGCTAAGAGTCACAGTCATAATAGAATGAGATCCCCACCGGTCAAGTGTGGACTAGTGCAGCAATTTAACAGAGCTAAAAAGGGTATTTGATGCAGTCCCACACACCAAAACAGCGAAAGCCCCCCTCGGTTGGAACATGAAATCTGTTCCAGGGGAAAGAACTCTAAAATAGGTTATACTTATACGAATAAGGATGAAAACAACCAGTCCCCCGTTGTCTCCAACTAGTAATAAAAACTATAATAGTAACAAGATACAGTAACCGGTTTACTTTATTTGTAACATCTAGATGGGCAATGTGAACATAAGCTATAATTACAATTTAATAGTGACATGTGATACACACATAGGCAAGCACACACCCCAGGTTTACATAGAAAGTACACATATACTGCACTGACACCAGTATTTGTAGACTTGTCTTTTTCTTCGCCAACCTTTTAGTTATTTTGAGTGCGCACTAATATGGAACGCTCTCTTTTTAAGGTATATGTAAAAAGGCGCACAGTACTTTATCGCTCAATAATGCACACCCCGGAACTCCCTCTCAACCAATCAGAATGCTTGATTTCATCCACCCGTATTATAATTTCCCGATAATGACTGGCGTTCTATACATTATCCTTTACTTATTTTTACATCAATCTTTTAAATCAATATGCCTCGAAGTTCAACTGAGATATTGTAATTAAAAAGCAAGAGTATTATTAAAACCGTATTTCTTAAACTTTTCTTAATGTTACTATTAATGTTTGTTAGTTAAGTCAAAAGGGCTTTAGAAATGTTGGTGTCTTGATCTGGAAATGAGCTCTTGTGAGTTTGTAATCACCCTGATGATTTGTGGATTTACCCATGCTAGGTTGGTGAAGTTTTGCATGTTTGTTTTATGTTAAAACTAGTGCTGTCAAACGATTAAAATGTTTAATCACGATTAATCTTATTAATGTCATAGTTAACTCGCGATTAATCGCACATTTTCATCTATTTTAAATGTCCCTTGATTTCTTTTTGTCAGATTATTTTTTCTAATTTTAATTGCTCTTATCAACATGGAAAAGTGGATTGGATTGCTTTGTACAAAAGTTTTTTTATTTTTATTGAAAACAACATTGCAATCTCCTGGCTTTGAAAACAAAAAACACACAGATCACTTTGGTATTGTCAATGGAACCATTTGTCAGCTATTTAAAAGTAAACGTTCCATTCAGAATCTTTTTTGGCATCCATTTTGGCTTCTTGCGCTCGCCATCCACTCAAAACGTAACGTTAGCGTACTACCACAGAATGTCTACTACTACTCTTTAGCCGGCTCGTAAGCCTGTTTGCGGCGTAACAGTTTTGTTTCCGGTCTAGCTAGATCCGGTGTAGTGTTGTAGTTTTTCTAACGTCAGTAGTTGCAACAGCATGTGAAAAAAACTACAAAGTTTGCTAGGCCAAAAAGAACGTTAAACCTGCAATAAAAAAATTGACGCCGTTACAATGGGTTTGCGTTAATGCCGTTAATAAAGCGTTTAACTGACAGCACTAGTTAAAACAATAGCATATATGTTTAGTTGTTAGAACAGTTGCATACTAGTTTCATTATTAAAAAAATCATATATATCAATCCCCAAAATTATAATAAGTACTTAAAACACACAAGACTACAAAAAGAAACAGTTTTGGTATGTAATGTACATGTGACAATACTTCTGTGACGGCTATGGCCAGATGGCTATAGCTAGGATAGATGGATATAGCTTGGATAGATGGATATTTTAACAGTGTAATTTAGAAATGTGATAGCAGATGTTGCTACTAATTTGATTGTTGCATTGAAATGTTGAATTAGAATCTTGGATTTTGTGTTCTGTTAAGTATGAAGGCCTTGTTTCAGACGGAAAGACTGCGGCTTATGTGTTTTGGTTGTTACATTTTTATTTATATTGGGAAACCACAGACTGTGGCTCGAGATACTGCAAAGACTGCGGCCTGTGTTCAGAAGGGATTTATTGTTTATTGCTGTTCTATGGGCAAACAGATGGATTATTACTTTAGACCTATTTGGGGTATTTAAGTTGCAAGTTGAAGACATCAGAAGCTGTTTGATGTTTGTGTGTCAAGATGGTTGTGGTTGTGTCTGCTTCATTAATATGTGTTCAAAAAACATTTGAACAATTGATTCTCAAAATCATCCACAACAGGAACAACTATTGTCAGTCAAACTCTGTTTGCCATTTTTCTACTTTAGTTTACTAAGCAGTACATGATCCACTCTCTCCAGTGATCTACAATGGCCAGAAGTAATGAAGAACAGCTGTTGGGGACTCTGGAGAAGCTCGGGGAAGACGATCTGAAGACGTTTCAGTGGTTCCTGAAGAACAAAGTTCTGGATGGGTTTGATCCCATCCCAAAGAGCAGGTTGGAGGGAGCTGCCAGAACAGACACAGTGGATAGGATGGTGGACACATACAGACTGGAAGGAGCTCTGAAGATCACTGTGGAGATCCTGGGAAAGATGGATCAGAATAATCTTGCTAAGTGGCTGATGAGTAAGTGTTCTATGGGTATTATATGTTTTTCTTTCTCCCAAATTGGAAACAAAAACAACTGTCATAATGCATACTGCAATCTCATAAGGTGTTATACATTATATCTAGAAATAAGTTGTATTCACTGTCAGAGATGCAGTGTAGAGGAGATGTTTCCCTCCTTTCTGTGTCTGCAGTGTTATTCTGCATGTGTATCTATCACTTAGGACTGCAGACACTGTAAGGATGACTGACACCCTTCTCTTAACTAAACAAGGGGACATTATATTAGTGGTAGTCCAGCACGCTAACACCAACCCCAGTCCACACAGGACAGGAAACCCAGCACAGACACAGGACATGATCCTTACATGTCACCCACAGCTCCACAGAGTGGAACACCTGAGAGGATGAGACAGTGCAGCCCTGACTCTTCCTGTCTTCTCTCTCCTCACAGGTGTCAGTGGTGCTGAGGAGGCTGGTGGGAACACTTCAACTTCCTGTCTTCCTCAGGAAGTCCAGGGTTCCTCCAACACGACTGAGACTGGATGCCATGCTGCTGCTCCTGGTGGAAACCCTTCAGAGCAAATAGACTGTTATGGTACATAAGAAATGATCATGATGAAATAGACTGTCATGGTACATAAGAAATGATTATGATAAAATACTGTTATGCTAAATAAAAAATGATAATGATAGGAAATGATCATACTGTCATGGTACATAAGAAATTATGATAAAATAGTAATTATACTTTAATAGTAAATATGTTGTCGATAATTTAGAAGGTAGAGAATTGAATGATGGAGAGAATAAAGTGCATTACATTAGCAATAATTTCAATCATCATCAATCATATAGACCTTATACAAAATATGAATGAACTTTTCCCCAATTAATTTGAAATCTTGTAATGAAGAGGCTATAATATTAGGCTGCTCCTTCATTTTCAAATTGTGATATGTTAATTGTATTTGACTGATATGATTGAATTACAAATGTTTAAATGTTTGAGTTTACATGTGGATGTTTTTTCTATAGATAAATATGCAGAAAACATCAAAGACAACAAACTCAAACATCAAAGACTTCTAAAATCAAAGTATGAAGAAATAGTTGATGGGATGAAACAGCACGGTGAGAAAATCTCCCTGGACAGTATCTACACAGAGCTCTACATCACAGAGGCTGGAGGTGGAGAGGTCAATGACCAACATGAAGTACGACAGATTGAGGGAGAATACAGGAAGATTAGAGGGTCAGAGAAAAAAGTTGAATTCAACAACATCTTCAAAACCTCAGATGAACAAGACAAACTTATAAGAAGAGTTCTGACCAAGGGAATTGCTGGCATCGGAAAAACTTTTTCTTCACACAAGTTCACTCTGGACTGGGCAAACAAAAAACAAAACCAAGACATTGATTTCATTTTCCCACTCTCTTTTCGACAACTGAATTTGTTGGAGAAAGAGAAGCACAACTTGATCGATGTAATTCAAAAATGCTTCAAAGAAATGGAGAAAGAGTTTCTTACAGCAATTTTCACAAGGGGACAAGAAAACAAAACAGAACTGAAAGTTTCAGTTCTGTTTATCTTGGATGGTCTCGATGAGTTCCAGATGCCCCTCAACTACAAGAAGTACAATAGCTGTGATGATGTCACAGAGCCAAATACCATAGATGTGCTGCTGACAAACCTGATCATGAAAGATCTGCTTCCTTCTGCTCTCCTCTGGATAACGTCCCGACCTGTTGCAGCCAATCAGATCCCTTCTGAGTGTGTTGACCTTGTGACGGAGGTACGAGGGTTCAATGATGATCAGAAGGAGGAGTACATCATGAAGAGATGCAGTGATGACATCCTGGCCAGGAGAATCATCTCACACATCAAGACATCAAGGATCCTCTACATCATGTGTCACATTCCAGTCGTCGCTTTCATTATTGCAACAGTTTTAAAGACCTGTGGAGAAAAAGAGATGCCCCGGAATCTGACTCAAGTTTACATACACTTCCTGGTTGACCAAGTCAGAAAGATGGATGTGAAGTACAGCAGGAAAGAGGAGACTGATGCACCCTGGGACAAAAATAACATTAAGATGATTCAATCACTGGGGAAACTGGCTTTCACACAACTGGAAAATGGCAACCTGATTTTCAGAGAGGCAGACCTGAGGAAGTGTGGCATTGATGTTGAAGGAGCTGCAAACTGCTCTGGGATGTGCACAGAAATCTTTTCAGAAGATAAATGGGGTGGTGAGGAGAAGGTGTACTGCTTTGTCCATCTGACTATCCAGGAGCTTTTTGCTGCTCTGCATGTGTTTCTGTCATTCATGAACAACAACAAGAATGTAATGGAAAAACTATTTTACAAGAGAATAACCTTCCTCCAACCGGCTGTCAGATTCTACAAGAGTGCCGTGGACAGGACCTTAGAAAGTGAGAAAGGACACCTGGACCTCTTCCTCCGCTTCCTCCTGGGCCTCTCAATGGAGTCCAATCAGACTCGCTTAACAGGTCTACTGACTCAGACAACAAGCAACACACAAAGCCATGAGAAAACAATCAAGTACATCAAGGAGAAAATCAGAGAGAATCCATCTCCAGAGAGATGCATGAATCTGTTCCACTGTCTGAATGAACTGAATGACCATTCTCTGGTGGAGGAGATCCAACACTACCTGAGCTCAGGAAGTCTCTCCAGTGAGAAGAAGCTCTCATCTACACAGTGGTCAGCTCTGGTCTTTGTGTTGCTGACTTCAGAAGAGAAGATGGGCGTGTTTGACCTGAAGAAATACTTCAGATCAGAGGAAGGTCTTCTGAGGCTGCTGCCAGTGGTTAAAGACTCCAAAACTGCTCTGTATGTATAAGGCATTTGATTTTTTTATGAAAATATTACAACAGCACATATTGTGATGTAAATGTGATTATTGTATGATCCTATCCCACAAACTATGACTCTCATGATGTCTTACATTCTCCTTATGTCATGTAGGCTGAATGACTGTAACCTCACAGAACGGTGCTGTGAAGCGCTGGCCTCAGCGCTCCCCTTCTCAGATCTGACAGAGCTGGACTTGAATATCAACAACCTGGGGGATTCAGGCATGAAGCTGCTCTCTGCTGGACTGGGGAATCCACTCTGCAAGCTGGAGACACTGAGGTCTGTATTCATATTCAACATGACACAACTATAGTTATAATCTCACACCACGCAGTGATTCACACACTGGTCGTAAGTTTGTGGTCTATTAAAGGTACAAGGGGGCCGGCCAATGAATAGTCCGGGGAGTCAAGGGTCATAATCCACAAGGCATTCAGGTACAGGACAACAGGCAGGTTCAGAGTCAGGCCAGGCAGGAGGTCAGGACCAGGGGACAGTGTTGTAGTCAAGACCACCTAAACACAGACCAAGGTGTATCGAGACCAAGAAAAGACCAAGACTTTGAGGAGTCGAGACCGACTCAAGTCCAAGACCAAGGCAGGGCGATACCGGGTCAACACAAGACCACTCAAAACACACAAGCAGTAGGGGTTGACTAAGTAATGTGATCTAATGAAGATCGTTATATGTGGGAGTTATAATAAACGTAACTGACTTTAGCTTAATCCCCAGGAACATTAGGATCGCCAGGTTATTAAAGTATCAAGCTTATAAGTGTTGGCTGAACCTGAACTTGAATTCATCAATCCTAACTTCACCATACACTCAGACTGTGAGGTTTCTCAGCTTTCCTCATGGACCTGTAGCACAATGCCCTGACCACGACTTCCCCTGTGTCCTGATCTTTATTAGAAACTGAGAGGGGCAGAAATACAAATGATAATACATAAAAACGGACAGGTAGCGTAAAAAAAATAAAAATAACAAGCTTCTATACTACATTGAAATTGAACACATCACTAACTACCTTAGCCGCTAGCCGACCGGAACACCACATTAAACTACTTACCCTTATAGTTGTGCAGATAACTGGATATGGACAGTTTGAATCCCTTGTCCCGCAGCTTGTTGGAGCAGGGGAAAAAGCATTTACGATGCGATGGACGTCACTGACGCTTATTTTAGGCAGGTCTTGGAGACATCTACTAAAGCTGAGCATTTTGGAAACTCGGGTGATCGCCTCCAGTAAACCGGAAACTGATTTACCGAAGTTTGGCAACAGCGGAGGTTCGTCAGTACGATTGTGCACAGAGCCTATTGGGATAGTAATCTGAAGGTTGCTAGTTTGATTCCCGGCCGTGCCGAATGATGTTGTGTCCTTGGGCAAGGCACTTCACCCTACTTTCCTCTGGGGGAATGTCCCTGTACTGACTGTAAGTCGCTCTGGATAAGAGCGCCTGCTAAAATGACTAAATGTAAAATGTAAATGTAAATAATTGTATACAGAATAAAAGGTTAAGGCTTCTATTTTTCCGACACCACTTCTCCAGAGGTGGTCGGTGACAGAGAGAGGTGCAGACCATAAGCAAAGCATAATCATGCATCAAGAGTAGAGATGACCAGTAAGTTTTTGATTGAGAAGGATAAGTCAGATGTGTCGCAAACACTTCCATTGAATCCTGGCGAAAAAGTAAGGTTTGCTCGTGTGTCGGGGTTTTATAATCTTTGCAAAAGGGGGCATCCTTTCGAAGGTGAACTCTTTGATTGGTCAGTTACTCCCCATCATCATCCTGAGATTCGCATATAGGTGTGAAGTGGTTGGTAACTTGAGTTATTTAAAATGTCCATGTATTGTTTATACTTCCAAATATCACAATACAACATTAACTAGAGAGCATACAATTTTTGGGGAAATTGTGAGGGTGTGCTTGCGGCTGCCCCAGCTACCCATGGTCTCCTGGTGTTTACATATTTTAAAAAGCATTTAACTGTATGACTGCAGTTCTGACCATTGTGTTCCCTTGATAATAATTTTGTAAAAATGACATGTATCACTCAGATGGTATCGCTCAGTAGGTAACTTAGTAAATTGTATTCAGAAATAAACAACTTGTTGGTTGTCCAACAAGAGGAAGACACAGCATCTGCTTCTTCAACTCCTTAATACTCTTGAGACACCTGTTGCACCTGGTTATGAGGTTGTAAGCTATGGGATGTCTAATATTGCATTTGTGTAATTATGTGTAGGACAGTGTTTCTCAAGTGGTAGGACATATTGATTCATAATCAATATATAAGCATCTTAATGTATCAATGTAAATATATTCATGTTTTCTGTTATTTTAAAGCAAGCTCAGAGACGTATGAATGTAGACTTGCTCGCTTTAAAGAGTAGGACACCGTGAGCTGAGCTACATGACGCCGCTTTTTATGACACACTTCAAAGATGTAAAGATGGTACCATTTAACCCTGTAAGACCCCGTGGTTGTACAATTACAACGGTACTTTGAACGGTCTAATTGTTCTTTTTTTACATTTTGGGTGGCTCTTAAAAGAGTCGTTGTTGTGTGTGCTGTGGCTAGCACAGGAGTCGTCGGAGACCGTCTTGGATGTTTCCCAAGAACACATTGTTTCCAACGTGATCAAGGTGGACACCGTCAGGTCGGTACATCCACACGAAACCGTGTCGTATTTGGGGGCGTTGAATGCTCCCCATCCCACGGTCGGCCAGGAAGCTAGACACCGCTGCGTTGACTCGATGTCTTGCCCTGTCGATACCAGAAGCGCTGGTGCTCCTCTGATACCTCCAGACGCGGCGTTTCAGGATATCCGAAAACACCAGCAGAGTGTTTGGGAACATCTCCATGATGGCCCCCAGGTCTCGCTTCATCCGCCTCGTCAGGTCTAGCCCGGTCACTTGGCTGAGGTTGTTTCTCCCGACGTGGAGCACCATTATGTCCGGGCTGGGAAGCATGCCACGCTTGTCACGGAGCTTAGGCACAAGGTCTGCCCATCTCCCTCACCCCTACCCATTCAATATGGCACTCCGTGCAAGGTCGGGGTACAGTCCGACCTCCTCCGTGTGTCGCACAAGCCAGTAGACCAACGAGCTGCCAACGATCCAGACGTGGGGACTACTTTGGGTTTCCATGATCCAACATCTGCTTTTATATACTAGCTGGCTTCCCGCTTCTTCTTTTTCAAACAATGCAAGGCTAACATCTGCCTGTTTATTTGCCGCCTGTGTCTGTGTTGTTTGTATTCACAATATTCTCATTGGTTGGCCATGAAGACAAATAGCTCTATATTATTTCTGAGACACTCGCGTCCTATTTTGTAATTTTACCGCCCTGAATGGAATCATTAGAGTAATGAGGGCAAGCGCATTCTTATTAATTACTTAAAAAACGTTATGTTTCATTATGCAAGATAGAGGAGCGTTGTTAAAGAAGGATTTAGCAGTTTTATTATTACATTAGCCTATTTTATTAATAATTTTCAGAATAACCTCAAACCTTTCTGTTGTTTCTTTGACCTTACATTTTCTATGAGGGCTTAGTGGCATCGGTTTACATCATTATTTATAGCGACATCATTATTTAAAGCGAAGAAGCCTGCCGGACACTGTTAGCTTGCAATGTACAAAGAATGCTCCTGCAACAAAGTTGTTACTTAGTAACAATTATCCAGCTAGACCATATGCTAGACTCCCAGAAGTTTGTAGTAACAAAGAATGCTTGTGAAACAAAGTTGTTACTTCCCCTGGAGGAGGGAATGGTGATCAGCAACCTCATAGTTGAATCAAAACGAATACATTTGGCAGACCGGTGTAAAAATTGACCTAATTGTCAGTAACAAGGCAAAATGGGATATAGACCTAGCGTAGAGAAGCTGCCCCGGTAAATTGTAGGCTACTACTACTGTACTAGACTGTCTTGGTAGAGATTGTGTTGGTTGAATTCGATTTAACGTTACTTCCATTGTACGGTCTAGGCTGAAATTAATTATTTAAATGAACAGATTGTCAACGTTTAGGCTGTGGCAATGGAGTTCAGGTATATAGTCACTAATCAGATAGTTTCACTTGTTAAAATACTTTTGATTTAAGTAAGGGTAGTGCCAAACATGTGCTGCCGTTTCAAACAGTACTGTAAACAGCCCTGGAGATGTTTTTGTTAGCTACAGTACTAGACTATAGGCTACAACGTTGCAGTGAGCTACACTGGTTTGAAACCACAGGTAATGATAATTTCACTCAAAAATCATTTACTTGTAATCTAATGGCATAATAAATCCTACAACGAAAATGTATTTGTGAGGAATGTTTATTTTAACTATTGAAAACATTTACATTTATTCATTTAGCAGACGCTTTTATCCAAAGCGACTTCCAAGAGAGAGCTTCACAAAGTGCATAGGTCACTGATAATAACAACAAGATAGCCCCACAGCATTGCGGGTAGTCAAAAAACAAGAAGTACATATTGTGAACAACCAAAAAATAGTGCTAAAGGGAAGAAACCATAAGAGCATGTAGTTAAACAAGTTAAAATTACACAACATTAATCTCTAAGTGCAGGTGTACCTGTAGGAAAGCAATAAAAATAGGATTAACTAAAAAAGAAGAATACAACAGTTTAAATCAGCTACCACTAACCAACAAGAGCAACAGTCTAGGCAAGAGTCATTGTGAACCTTGAGGAAACTAGCGTTGGATTCAGCAAACCATTCCTAAGTACCATTGTACTCCCGGAACAAGTGCGTCTTGAGCCTTCTCTTGAAGGTGGAGAGACAGTCAGTGTCTCTGATGGAGGTGGGGAGTTGATTCCACCACTGGGGTGCCAGGCAGGAGAAGAGCTTGTGCTGGGACCGGGCGGTCTTGAGAGGTGGGACCACCAGGCGGTTGTCTGAAGAAGACCGTAGGTGGCGGGTGGGGGTGTAAGGCTGCAGGAGAGACTTGATGTAGTCGGGCGCAGTCCCGTTCACTGCTCGGAAGGTCAGTACCAGGGTCTTGAATCTGATGTGGGCCGTTATGGGTAGCCAGTGGAGGGAGATGAGGAGCGGGGTAACGTGGGAGCGTCTGGGTAGATTGTAGACCAGACGGGCCGCTGCATTCTGAATTCTCTGAAGAGGGCGGGTTGCGCATGATGGGAGACCGGCGAGCAGCGAGTTGCAGTAGTCCAACTTGGAGAGGACAAGTGCTTGGACAAGCAGCTGGGTGGAGTGCTCAGACAGGTATCTCCTGATCTTCCGGATGTTGTAGAAGGTGAATCTACACGACCGGGAGACCGCAGCAATGTGGGCCGTGAGGGAGAGCTCGTCATCCATGGTAACCCCAAGGTTCCTGGCAGAGGATGAGGGGGTCACCGTCGCAGATCCCAGGGTGATTGAGAAGTCATGGGAGATGGAGGGTTTGGCCGGGATGATGAGAAGTTCTGTTTTGGCAAGGTTCAGCTGGAGATGGTGCTCAGTCATCCAGGCGGAGATGTCTACGAGGCAGGCCTCAATCCTGGCTGAGATCCAGGATCGGTCGGAGGGAATGACAGGTACAGCTGCGTGTCGTCAGCGTAGCAGTGGTAGGAGAAGCCATGGGAGGTGATGATTGGTCCAAGTGAGGTGGTGTACAGAGAGAAGAGGAGGGGACCAAGGACGGAGCCCTGTGGGACACCAGTGGAGAGCTGGCGTGGGCCTGACAGTTTGCCTCCCCAGGAGACCTGGTAGGATCTTCCCGACAGGTAGGATGAGAGCCACTGGAGTGCAGTGCCAGTGATGCCCAATTTAGAAAGTCTGGAGAGCAGGATCTGGTGGTTAACTGTATCAAACGCCGCAGAAAGGTCCAGCAGAATGATGACGGATGACCTGGAAGCCGCTCTGGCAGACTGGAGGGCAGTGGTGACTGAAAGGAGGGCAGTCTCTGTGGAGTGGCCGGTCTTGAAGCCCGATTGGTTGGGGTCGAGCAGTTTGTTCTGAGAAAGGAAGTTAGACAGTTGGTTATATACAGCACGTTCAATTGTTTTAGAAAAGAAGGGCAACAATGATACCGGTCTGTAGTTCTGGAGGACGGCAGGGTTAAGGGAGGGTTTTTTGAGTAAAGGGGTAACTCTGGCCTGTTTGAAGGCAGAGGGGAAGGTGCCAGAGGTAAGAGAGGAGTTTAGAACATGGAGCAGAAAAGTTATGATAGAGGGGGAGATGGTTTGAAAGAGAGGGGAGGGGACAGGATCAAGGGGACAGGAGGTGGGGCGATGAGAGAGAATGAGGTCAGAGAGCTCTGCCTCGGACAGGGGAGAGAAGGAGTTTAGACATTTAGTTGGGTCAGAAATGGAGGGTGAGGGGGTAGGAAGGGTGGGTTTAGGGAACCGACTGCTAATGTCGGCGACTTTTTTCTCAAAGAAGGAGGAGAAGTCGTCTGCTGTCAGGGTGGAGGGAGGGGGTGGGGGAGGTGGGTTAAGAAGGGTGGAGAAGGTAGAGAAAAGTTTGTGGGGGTTTGAAGCGGAGTTAATTTTGTTAAGAAAGTAGAGGGTTTTGGCACCAGTTATGTGAGAAGAGAAGGATTTGAGGAGGGAGTGATACTTATCAAGGTCCAGACCGTCTTTGGACTTGCGCCATCTCCTCTCAGCTGCTCGAAGGGTGGACCGTTCTTCACGAATAACATCCGTAAGCCACGGGCAGGGGGGAGAAGATCGTGCAGGCCTGGTAGACAGGGGACAGAGAGAGTCAAGTGATGCAGTTAAAGTGGTTAGCAAGGTGTCGGTGGCAGTGTTAGTGGGGTGGGACGAGAACCCGTCAATAGGAGGGAGGGAGGATTTTACAATAGAGGAGATGTGGGAGGGGGATAGCGAGCGGAGGTTGCGCCGGAAAGTTACGAGGGGAGGGGAGGTAGGAGGGGTTGGAGGGAGAGAGACAGTGAATTGGATAAAGTAGTGATCGGAGATGTGCAGTGGGGTTACAGAGTTTAAGTCAGTGATACAGTTACGTGTCAGGACGAGGTCTAGCTGTTTGCCTGCCTTGTGGGTCGCCGGTGTGCTCAGCAGCGTCAGGTCGAAGGAGGTCAGGAGAGACAAGAAGTCGACAGCCTGCATTCCTTGGAGGTGGATGTTGAAGTCCCCAAGGACTATCAGGGGGGTTCCATCATCCGGGAGGACGCTGAGGAGCATGTCCAGCTCCTCCACAAAGTCGGCTAGCGGTCCTGGTGGGCGATAAAGAACAATTAAGCATGCTTTGATAGGATTAGTTAGCATCACATAATGGTGTTCAAATGATTTGGCAGTAACAGAGAGTGGTGTGGATGTGTATTTAATATGTGGGGAAAGAAGCAACCCTGTCCCACCACCCCGCCCGGTTGAGCGGGGTGAGTGAGTGAAGGAGTGCTTGACGGAGAGAGCAGCTGAAAACAGATGCATAATAGACCACTGTAGTATGTGTTGCCCGGGCAACAGAGGCTAATATCATGATACTAATGCTTCAGTGAAATAGTAGCCGACTGTTTCCGAAAGTAAATGTACTTCCTTAATGATATTACTTTATACTGTACATTGCACATCACAATTGTGTGTCATATCACGAAGAAAATGAGCAAATAGTTATCACCCAGGCCTCTTTGCTTGTGGCGTTTCTGCAGCTGCCTTGCAGTAAAGCAGTTAGCCTAGCCATCTCCCAGAAGTTAACGAGCTGCTAAACTAATGTTCTGCTAGAGATAGTCACGTGAGTTTTCGTGACGTTAGTGGCGTCAGTGACTGTGGCTAGCAAGTTAGCCACCGTTAGCTTCACTTTTTGCCACAAAAACGTTGAAACCTCCTAAACTGTGCAACGGAATGTAAATACAAATACAAGCAACTCAATCGCTACCAAGACGAAACGTTTGACACCTAGGTTGTCTATGTAGTCCAAATATTGACAATGTTTTAGGGGGGCAAAAAGAATAATAATAACTAGAAAAGGCTGTTCCTGCGAAACAGCAGTGAGAATGCTGAAAACCTTAATGGGGATAGCTGACCATGTTAAAAAAGCTGAACATTTTGTAGAAAGTTATAAGCTGAAGCTTCAAAGCGCCCGAAAGGTATTTTAAATAGGGGCTGGAGCTGGACGAAGGCTTAAAACTACAGAAAAGAGAAGAAAAATGCAAAACAAAAAGTGAGAAAAATCAGAAAGAAGAGTAACAATGTATAACAATTTGAACATTTAGCAGAAGATTAATTGCTGGAGTTTTAAAAGGCCTGAAATGTATGTTAGAAATGACCTGCAGCAAGATGAAGGCAGAAAAGAGAAGAAAAATGCAAAAGTACTGGCAGTTAGAAGGTACCGCTGTGAAAGGTATTTTTGAAAGGACCTGGTGCAAGATGAAGGCAGAAAACAGAAGAAAAGAAGAAAAATGCAAAACAAAAGGGGAAAAATTCAGAAAGATGAGCTGCAGGAAAATTTGAAAATTGAGCAGAAAACCAGTTGCTTAAGTCCAGTAGCGGAGCCAGAGGGGTGTCCGGGGTGGCACTGGACACCCCTGACATCTGATTGGCCACCCCGGGTGCCACCCCAAAATGTAATTCGCTACTGGAAATGTTATGCTGATTGACATTTCATTTGACCTCTTGTTGAAAGAAGCATTTATTTTGTTGCGGTGCATTATTAAAATCAAAGAGAGACATTTGTTGTGAGATCCAGAAGAATAAGAACAGGCAGCAGAATAAAGAATATTTCCACAGCTCCACAGGCTCTTTTCGCGATTGAAAAAGGCCTAATATTTGAAGTAAGTTTTAAGGTTTGCATTGGGTTTAGGTTTCCTGAATTTTTTTTAGAATGTTGATTAGCCTAGCCTACAGTAGCTGTGTAAGTTAATGTTGGAACTTCGACTCCAATAACAGACAAACTGAGACAGCCAGTAGGCTTGTACTCCGATTTTAATTTTTTTTATTGTTCGGTTTTAGAACAAAAAAGTGGCTTTGTCTCAAGATTTCTACAGACCGGGCAGCTAATTTAATACTCAACACTTGAACGGGGGCTTATTACTTGAAAGAGGAATTATTTAGGCTATCTCAGTTACACTATCATGGCTTGGAAATACAGTGACTTACTAAGGTAGGCAAATGGCTAGTAGAACATAACATTTCATAATAATTTCAGTTAATCAAACAGCTGCCAGACCCAGTGAAATGTTATAGGCTAGCTAGCTCTAGCAAAATAACGCTAGCATCGCTAACAACATTACTAATTCAACTTTGGTAGTATAACCAAGCTCTTTGTAAGTTCGGTTTAGATCTAATTGCATATGATCCTGTGGACAAAAAGACACGGACGCTGTCTCTTTTCATAACTTGTATTTTCCACTGCTCTTCTTGACATCGCTATTCGAACAGCCCTCACTGATTTCACAAATGCGTTCAGAATCAAGCCTACGGAAACTCCCGAGGGACAAAACACCCTTGTCCGTTGTCAAGTAGAAAGGTCTGCTACAGTAGGCTATCCTCAGATTTGCAAGTTAGCTAAACTTGTACTAGCCTATGTCTTAAATAATGTTGTAGACATAACAATGGATTCTGCCACTAAATGAGTGACTTGGCTTTATTTCTGGACATCCTGTCCACAACCAGGGCTGGACTGGGACAAAAAATCGGCCCTGGCATTTTTGACCCAGGCGGTCCACAGATTTAATATGGTCTTGTTTAGGCCAATTCCAAAACTTTCCTTTGCAATTAGTTAACATAATATTATACTGTACATTTGTAATGTGGTTGGGCACCAAGTTATTTATATTTTTCAAGTCCATTTCTGCTACCTGTCAAGTCAAATTGCAGTGTTTTTTGGGGTTTGTAAGTTCACTTTGTTTTCTAAACAAACTATTTACCGTGTTATTTCTGTGACACAGAAATGCTATTATAAGTCCCTGGTGCTTGAGCTTTTTTCCCTACAAATATTTTGTATGTTCCGGCACTTATAGACCCAGATTATACTGTATATATTAATTAAAACAGTGACCCAAGACTCTGGACCCCCTGAAGTAGCCTTGGCCACCCCTTGGCCACCCCTTGGCCACCCCTTGGCCACCCCTTGGCCACCCCTTGGCCACCCCTTGGCCACCCCATGTATACAACTCTAGTTCCGCCACTGCTGAAGTCTGGGTTGAACGAATTTGAAGGTAAAAGGACAACACTGGAATGATTTGAACTTGCTGGAAAAACGTAGCAACCGTTGGTCATTGGCAACAGACTGGCAACATATCTAACCTAGAATCTCAAAACGGAGGAGAAACTAATCATGCGTGCCTGCACACCCAGTCCTGTTCAGACACTTAATTTAAGGTGACATCAAAATAATAATTCATAGTGCAGGGTTGCCAATGTTGTCGTTGTCCGTGGTGAGTTTTTTATACGTAAATAACCAGATCATGCTACATCTAACCAGCGGATCATTTCTTGCAAGTGTGTCAAAGTGGTATGTTTTAACACCGTAGGCTTGAATAATAACCAAAGGCGTGAGGCTAGTGGATGCAATGGAAGATTTCCTACATAAGATAGATGTACAACTTCAAATTGAAAACGGAGAAGATATTTAGAGTAAAGACAAGTTACTTTACATATGTGTTCAATATCGTCAATTAACAGTAAAATCTTTCCAGTTACTTAGCGTTTGTTCGTAGGATTAACGCCAGCTGCAGCAAACACTTACCCCAGGCCTGGTTTGGCTGTTCGTGACGGTCAGCTATGACAGTCGAGCCTCGATTTTTGCAGATTTCTGTAAAACTTGCTAAAATAAAAACGATCTAGCTAGATTATGTACACTTTAAGCTCAATGTACATATCTCGTTTGGTCGATTGTGGAAAAAAAGTCGAACCGTTTTTAGTTATGGAGAGCCATCGCGCTAGCTCGATTATGAGAAATGTAGCTAGAATCCACACCTCAAACAAGTTAACCTAGACGCAAAACTGTACGTCCAATCCAAAAAATAAGGATATTTTCCGAGACCCAAGACTCTGCCGAAACCATATATTCTTTATATGTCTGTACAGTCAGAAATAGACTCTACCTGCAGTTTCGAAAACGTGTTCCTTTTGGTTTCCTGGCGTGTGTTTGGTTGCCACGGCAATGGAGCAGCTGTGCTCGCTAACGAGCTGGGCAGAGAAAAACCAACATTTACCTGGCATCCACACCTCAAACAAGTTAACCTAGACGCAAAACCATACGTCCAATCCCAAAAAAAATGATATTTTCCGAGACCCAAGACTCTCCCGAAACCAGACATGGCCTTTATATGTCTGTGCGGTCAGAAATACGACTCTACCGGCAGTTTAAAAACACGTCTACTTTTGAAATTCTCTGACGAATTTTACCCACCTCTCCATTGAAGTTAGTGAGAGAATTTGAAAGGCTGCTCTCGCTTCAAGGCTCAAAGCTGAAAATCTGTAAATGTGAGCTCTTTAGTAGTTAAATTGGCTGAAAGAGGACAAGTTTTCGTACATTTTAAGGTAAAACTTGGTTCTGTAAGTTAAACTATATGAACGTCAGAGGGATTTGTTTAACAATTTAGTTGAATATCAGAAAAAGAGCAGCCAGCAGAGTGTGCCACTCTGCTGGCTGCTCAATCATAAAAATCAAGAAGGAGCTACATTTTTCATGTATTTCAAACTGTCACAATTCAAAATTGGCTGAACATATTTGAAAAAGCTGAATCATTTGGGAATAGCTGAATGTCTTGTGAACGTTTTAAAGTTTGAATGGTGTCTCTAGCTGAAAGTATGCTGAAGCATTAAGTTTGAAAGAGGAGGAAGCTTTTTAATGATTTGAAAGGATTTACCATTACTTTCAATGGGAGAATAATTTGCACAAAAACCTTAATTCTTGAAAAAGTATAAAAGTGAGAAATACCAGAAGTCATAGCCATCATCTCCTGAAGGAGCTGAACGTTTTGATACAAACATTTTAGGAATCGGTGAAAGTATGCAGGACTAGTTAAAGTCCAAAAGACGGCGGAAGAACTAAGAAATTGGAACTAGAACATGCATTTCCTGCTGAAAATGCGTTGGAATGCTGAAATCTGAATTTATTTATTTTTTTGGCTGAAAATACAGAAATGAGAAATTACCCTCAAGCTGAAATTAATTTAACAAATGTATGACTTACACAAAAGAGGGAGTGTGGAAGCTGAACTGCATCATCTAACGAAGCTCAGTGCTTAAAAACTATGCGGGAGAATACGTTTGAACGTTGTGAAGCAATCAAATAAATAGTTGAATTTCAAGAGGCAGTGTGGAAGCTAAACTGCATCAACAAAGCTATAAGAGCTTAAATTGCCTACAATGCGGGAGAAGCTGAAGGTTGAACTGTTAAACAGAAGAAGAAGTAGGCTATAGTTGTAACAAGAATATTATAGTTTTAACAGCTGAAATTATAGTTGGGATAGTAATATAAGTAGCAGATGTAGCCTATTATTGAGTGCGTTTACTCGTCTTTCTTTGTAGGATTCAATGTTTTGATTGAATGAAACATACAGCAGTAGTAGGGCTGATACAGGAAGACACGGCGACACTTTGTTGCAGAAGGATGATGGTGCACGTTTGTCCGTGGACCATACAAGGATTAAAGGGGCAATTGACTGCAAAACCGATTTTACCTTGTCATTGTTGAAAAACGACAGTTCGGAGGGTAAACTGAACATACCGTGAATATCAAAGTCTATTGACACCTCTTTCCTATTCAAATCTCAAAAAGAAAAAATTTGGCTGTAAAACGCTAGCTTTTCAACAAAGCCACCGGTCCTACGTAGGACCGGTGATCGCCCTCTTATTGGCTCTGGTCTGTATCTTTGTCACGCCCCAGAATTTACATCCAGACCAGCCAGAGGTAGCGTCTATCTCCGATACTAGTTTAGCTGCGCGCTGCTCTGTGTAGGCTACTTATAAGGAATTACAAAGAAGAACGTTTTGAATTATAACAAGGATATTGATTATGGACCACGGTCGTAAATGCTGTGTTCCAGGCTGTACAGGGAAGGCTAACACTTACAGTCTTCCCAAGGAGCCAAACATTCAACAGGCATGGCTGCTGTTGTCTATGAGAAGATCCAGGCGAAGTTCGACACTCAATCATTCATTTGCTCTGAACATTTCACCCAAGACAGTTTTGACAACCTTGGACAATTTCAAGCAGGATATGCTAGGAAGCTGAACCTGGAAAGAGGTGCTGTTCTAACCATATGCTCATTGCAACCGCAAGCTATAAGGACAGTAAGATGTTGTGCTAACAGTTATTAGCAATGCTAAAGTTTCCTGTATATAGCATACCAGGTAGAATGCTAAATACGTTTCTACACACATCAAATGACTCTAGCTAGACTAGCTGTAGTCGGCATTAGAAGGGAAGCTTCCGAAAAATAGCCAGAAAACGAACTGCAGTCTGGCTTATTGCTAACGCCTGTCTAGATAATCTATTTGAAAGAACTGGAGAAAGGCAGGTTTTAGATACAGGATACATTAGCATTGCTAGTAACTGTTACTAGTAACACCTAGACTGTAGGCATGTAAACAAGTTTAGCTTGCTAGTTAATGCAAGAGCATAGAATGTGTAATAATTTAGCCTAGTTTATTGGCAATGGGGCTAACGTTGATTCATGTTCCTGACTGTGTTTCATTCAAATAAATAACCTGTGTAATGAAAATCTACAATTCACGATGCATGTTTGTCCAGATCTTTGTCATGTTATTTTACAGCAAGATATCTAGAGCTAGCCTAGCTAGCTAACTGAAGCCGAGTAGAATCACGATTGCAACAACGTTTGGTTGCTAAGCTGTAGCCTAATGTTCTACCCACCTAAGTCAATCCAGTTTGCTTCAACAACAGAAGTGGAAACAAGTAATGTTATCATTTCAAATGTTATATAGTCAATCTGTTGAAAACAGTGTTGTGTAGACACAATAGATTTATTTGCGCGTTTTTATTTCAAGTCTCCAACTTCAGTGTTTCAGTAGGGAGGACAATAGAACGCGTCATTTTTGGCCTAGGCTAACCAACTGTCAAATACTGTGGAACGCCGGTAGCAAACGCATTAAATCGAATGCTAAGTTAGCCTGAATGTAGCTAAGAACGCCACTGAGAATTCTGGCACCGGAATTTTAAGGTCCACGTCCTTTTCTTAGCTCTATAACTAGCGACTACTATCGAGATATTAAAAACAAACATGCCAGTTAACATGTAGACACTTACCCCTTAATGCTATCAAATGTTGGTTGCAATACATATTGAGGAAGTGTGTGAAAATAATGTTTATACTTTTTGCTGCTTTGGCTACCTTTCATAGAAGGTCGGCACCACCGGGAGACATATCTTAAATGAAAGAGTAGGTTGTTTTCTTCAAAATAAGGTATATTTAGTCAATTTTAAAACATATACATTTTGAGAAAAATCAAGTTGAAGACATGTTGCTGAAAATCCCATAGGAATGCATTGAAATCTGAACGTTCTATCGAGAAAAAGGTTGGTTTTTCCCTTGTAACTTTTTCCCACATGTCGGCACCACCCTGATACTTCCTTGAAAGCAAGGTTACGTAGAAAGACGTCATCAGTCAAATTTTAAAGAAAATCGAAAGACATACATTTTGTGTTTTGGCTCCCTGAATGAGTCTTTCAGAAACCTGTGACGTCAGACGTTTTGAGCCTCTAGAACAGGGGTGTCAAACATACGGCCCGCGGGCCGGAACCGGCCCCCAAGGAGGTTCGATCAGGCCCGCAGGATAATTTGAAAGTGGAAAAAATGCATAAAAGACATGGAATTAATATTTTTAATTCGCTGCAATTCATGGATTATCCGCTAAGGGGCGCACTCTTTCCATCAGAGTAGAAGACAAGCCGCATCACTGAGACAGACTGAAAACAGCAGACGGTATCAATTAATACCTTGGTCTCTACTAGGGATGGGCGAACGATGCCTTGTAAAGCTTTGGTGGTTTCTTCCGGATTGTGCCGGCCCAAAGAGCCGAACTATCGGCGCTTTGAAAATGAACAGCGTCATCTAGCAGCCGTTTAAACTGGCTGAATGAGGTGTAGTGGTTGTCTCCGACGGTAGACTACCCTACGTTATTCAATATTTAATTAAGGCTACATGTGTTCATTTTGATCTGATATTAGTGCTCACACATTAAAATGTTGTGATACATCCGTAGGCCTTTAGAATTATGTCATTTTCTCACAGTAAAAGTTAAAGAATATCGTACGAGATTCACTGGACTGGGGCGCGAACTTGGGATCCCAGATTCGCATTAACAACATGTAGTCGTACAACGCTTTAACCAACTACACCACCGAAGAGATCATTACTTGTTAAAGCGGTTGGACGGACTTTATACGATATGGTCTTCATATCAATTAAACTAGATAACACAGAAGAAAGACATGATATTTTGGTTATTTATAGCAGAGTATGGTATAATTTTAATGGTCCGGCCCACTTGACATCTCCCTAGGCCGTATGTGGCCCACGATGCGAAATGAGTTTGACACCCCTGCTCTAGAACTCCCGCGCTTGACTCATGCTAGGCTGCTTCCAATGCTCACATCAATTGATTGACAGTATTAGTGTACTACTAGCCTTATTATATATACCCGTATGTGGATGTAAGTATCGGTCATGGTTACTGGTTTGAAAGATAAATATTTTTGACACTTTACATGCATCTTTTCAGTGTGCAGAACAAAAAACAAACATTGATGATATAAAAACCACTCTCTTGGTGATTTAAAAAAAAAGAAGTTTCTATCGAAATGATTCATGGTCGTGATATGCAAATGTTGTTGTCACGTAGCACCAATCGGAACCAATCATTACCCTTTTGTCTGTCAGGAAATGCAAATCTATTTAAAAAAAAAGCGCGAATATTCTTTTTTTCCAGCAATCAATTTTGCAAGACAGGAAATTCTATGGCAGATAAAAAGACAAGAACTACTGAAATTGCATTCACAGGTGAGGGGGAGCAACACATGGCCACTTGCAAAAGTTTAGGTATCATTTTAGATCCAAATAGTCTTAGGGTTTGTGGTAAATTACCATTAGAAACATTAACAAATGGGATTATGATCGACATTATCACGCTTTGTCACACATTAGTATTTCAAATGCCAGCGCACCTTGTAACGTTTAATATAATTAAAAATGACTTTAAACTCCACAAGCATTGAAAAGATGTAACTTTACCGGACAAAATGACCAATTTAAATGACCAAATACTGTAGGCCTACTGGCAGGGCTGCCCATAGAAATGGCTGGACCCCTGAAAAGGTCCAGTGAATGAGCCCCCCCTAATAGGTCTTTAGGCTACTTATATTAACGCATGTACGTGTGTGCTCTCTCTCTCTACATTAAACATATGTAAACAGAGAGATACTTACTCAGCGATGGGTGCTACATTATAGAAAAACAAATACATCTTTATACATAAAACTTAAACAAAGTTTAATAAATATAACTGAGAGGCCTTAACAACTTGTGTGGTGCCGGGCCAGACACACACACATAAAAATAAGAATTTGACATACTGAGATCTGCTACACTCACACCACATTTTCTAGTATAAAATGCAATTTACCTGCCTTCATCTTTGCCTATTATACAGCTATCTTCCTTTTCTTTCTGGATGCAAAGTCTTTTATAATGTGTTTAAAGTCAATTTGTTTAGCCATTTCACACTCAATGGCAAGTATTGTGATTGAGCCTCTCCTGGCTCATTGTGGAGCGCAAGACTTTGAGTTTACTTAAGGACCTTTCTCCTCCTGCCACAGTGAATTGGTTAAGGTAAAGTGCAGAATATCCTCAGAGCAATGAGCAATGCAGAACATGCGCTTTCTCAGTGTCAGCTTTGCTCAAACTAGCTTCCTCTTGGCTAGCAACGTGACTACTGCTGCTCGTCTCTGCCATAGATATATCGATGGTCTCTGCAGCCTGGCTGGGAGCATCTTTTGAAGTTGACTGGAGAGCAAGCAACAACAACCATTATCTAGCGGCTAACTTGGTCTAGCGTTATGTTGTGTAGTCTGTCCTGTACCCTGACTCTGTTTAATAATCAACACTTGGTCCAACCCTGCGTTCGCACCACTCGTTGACTTCACCGGTTAAGTCAACAATACAATGTTTATGTTTGCTTTTTTTAAGTAGACCCTAATCGTGAGTATTTCAGTTCAAAATAAAATTGGTTATAATTTCTTAAAATATTTTGGGACGAACATGATTATTGCTGGCATCGCGGTGTGGCCCCACCACGGCAGGGCCCCAGAAAGTTTTCCCATATATGGGCAGCCCTGCCTACTGAACATGTATTAGCGATGAATGATAGGTGTAGAACGCTTGTTATAAGCTTAGCGACTGGCAGGCAGACAGCAGGCAGTTTATGAAGGGTCACTCTGTTTGAGGATGTAGACATCCACAGAGGACCCATCTTAGATAAGTTGTTGGAGTCAACGTCAGAGGAGTTTGATGCTATGACTCAACAAGTTCTAGAACTTGTATTTGCTAGTTTAGTGAAAGTTTGCTGTAGGTTGGTAGCGGACCACTTGGAACAAGGACGGTATGATGATGTGTCTGAAGATCAGTATCATGTCCTCAGATCAGTGCCCAAAACAAATGTTTCATGCGAGAGGGATTTTGTGATATTTGATTATTTGATTAGATCAAAGTTCAGGGCAAGTAAAATAGCATTAGAGGGTATGGTCATGTTTAAGAAGAATAGGTCCTGGGAATGGTTGTCATGGTTAGATCCAGATAGAAGAGCTGAAGTTCTCGCCTCAGCTCGGACATCTGTGAAAGGATTTATAAATAGGTTTGTAGTCTTGCAATGGGTATGTAATATTCAGACTGTATTGGGTAAGTAGTCATTTGTTTGGTTTTAGCATTGTGTTGTCTGGTCAAGTGGGCCTGTGCGGCACTGACAGACTTAGCTTTGCAGTGTGTCATTTAGCTATTGGTATGTAATATTCAGGCTTTGTGGTAGCTTGAGGATATTCATGATGGACCATTTTGTGATATGAGACAGGGGGCCCCAGTAGGGGGTGACTCCCTGTTAAGCCAAATGGTCTGCCATAATATCTGATAGCTGCATTGGGTAAGTACTAGTAGTATTTGTTTGGTTTTAGCATTTGGTTGTCTGATCAAGTGGGCCTGTGCGGCAAGGACAGACTTAGCTTTGCAATATTAATTAATGGGGTGATTCCCTGTTAAGCCAAACTGTCTAGCTAGTATAGAAGTAATAGATACAAGTTGCTCCCCTGAACCTTCACCATGGATGCAGAGGTGCCCAAGAGAGCTGCCTGAGAGCTATCAACCTGTAGGTTTTTTTCACAGGCAATGACTACATTTTGGACCATAAGTTTCATATCCCTATAAATAAAGTATATTATTTATAATACAATTAGTGTATACTTTTTTTCCATCATAAACAAACAGACGTGTTCAAATCAAGGTATTTGAAAATAATGGGCAATGTCTCAACAAGCACACACAAAAACCCTGTTCAATGTTAAATACACCCCCAAGTGGCCCAATTTACATTACAGCAGTAATGCTAAACGTGACAAACATTTGCATATTCGTGGTCTCGATTTAACATAATTATTTATAGCGAAGTACTGGACACCCCATTAGCTCGCAATGTACAAAGAATGTAAGTCTGGATAAGAGCAGATAATCTGATAATAGCATCTGCTAAATGACAAATGCAAGTCATATTTCCCGCGCTGGCTAGAAGCAGAGCTCTGTGACGTAGAACAATGGCGTTCTTAAAGGGAAGCTTACAGCTTCTCGGTGCCACAAAACTCAAGGCTTAAAGCGGTGGAACGTTTCAAAAAATTACCTAAAATCACGCCTAAAAACTGGATTTGTGAGAAAACTAATAGAGGTAACTGAAATCTGACTTCGGATAAGTTTAAGTTACGTTAGGTTACATACGGAATTGAAAGAAAAACGGAGCAAAACTGATAGGAAATTTTTGGTCTGTCCTCCCTAGTTTCAGCGAGTGCTGCTGTTGGCCGTGTTGCGTTTTTGCTCCCAGCTTCACTCGTTGATAACCAACCAATCAGCGCGCAGCTGATCTAAATATTAATGAGCATACCATAAAAGGAGAAAAGCTGGTGTTTTTTCCCGGGAACATTTCAGACGATCTGTAAGAGGGCATAGAACAGCACCCGGGCCATTTTCAACCCAACCAATGTTACATACCCTATTCGGAGACCTTAAGGAACAGTGTGAAATACCCAAAAAACCCAGTCAATTGCCCCTTTAATAAAAAGAATCATGTAGACGTGTTTGAGTAATCACATTACTAATTACACATGTAAACGGAGTAATTGTATTATTGGCATAAACTGACAATTGCTATCGGATTTCTCATGGTCAAGTGAACGCACTCAGTGGCGTAGTAGAACAAAACAGTAGCATTAGCATAGTAGTTAGCAAAAGAGATATTAGCAGCATCTTCAGAATTAGTAGTTGTAGTGTGGCGTAAGATATAGCAGTATCAGTAGTGGTAGTAGTTGTGTTGTGGGGCTCTTAATTTTTTAATGAGACGGGATGACTGAATAGCTTGTCTTGTGTCTCCACTAATCAGCTAATACCAATCACCTGTGTAAGAGAGACTGGCGCTTGTTTGTGTGGTTGCCACGGTGATGGTGCAGCTATGGCTGCTAATGCGCTGAGGGCAGAGAATACCAGAAATTTAGCTAGAATCCACACCTCAAACAAGTTAACGTAGACGCAAAACTATACGTCCAATCCAAAAAATAAAGATATTTTCCGAGACCCAAGACTCTGACGAAACCAGAGATGTCCTTTATATGTCTGTGCGTTCAGAAATACGACTATAACGGCAGTTTATAAATCTTGTTATTTTTTGTTTTCTGTGACAAATTTGTCACCACATTTGCATTGGACTCTATGGGGCGAGAGGTGGACTTTATCTTGCTTTCGTGGGGCTCTGAACAAATGTGTAAGTCTTTTAGATTCCACAGACAACTGTCTACAACCAGCACAAAATTAGCCATCTATTGATCCAAAAACGAAGCATGAAGAGCGAAAATTGTGGCAATGGTGGCAAATTAGAAATATGTTTTCAACGACATCCGAAGCTCCCCTCCGCTCTAAGCGATTCAGTCTGAACTCAGGGCTTTCTCGTAAACACCCATGTAAATCTCAGAAACGGTTTGAAAAAGTCACGAAACATAATCAGTGATATAAAAAAAAGTTGAATAGATATCAAAAAGATGAATTATGTAAAAATAGTTTAGGGTTTTGTCAACGTTTTAAAGTTTAAATGGTGGCTCTAGCTGAAAGATTGAGGAAGAAGGAGGATTTGGAAGTTGAAGATGTTTTAAGAAGTTTGAAAGGATTTGAAAGAAAACTCCATTGGAAACCCATGTAAAAAATATTATGAATATTGATTTATATTAATTCAACCATAAGAGGTACAGAGCTGAAAAGTCATAGCGCCCATGGCCTGACACTGCTGAATTTTTTGATAGCTGAACGGTTTTAATAGCTGAAGATTTGAAGGCGCTGAAAGGTTGCGCGGAAGAAATAGAAGAAGTTGAATAAAGATTCAAAGAACAATACTTGGAATGCTGAAGCAACATTCCAACAATAAAGAGAAACAGAAAAACAATAGTGAGAATGCTTAACAGCATTCTCACAATAATATATACGTGAGATAACATTGGTTTGTGCTCGCCGAAGGCCAGCACACCCCAATAATGGGTTTAGTTTGTAGATTAAAATCATTTTGATATCAAGATTGACTGATTTATCATAACAGGAAAGGAAGTTACATTAAAAATATCAAATTACATCAACACAGCATTAAAGGGAAAGCATACATTGACACACACAAATTCCAATAATCCTTCTAGTGTCCACAAGGTAGGGAGAGGTTGAGAAAGGTGGCTGGCTCTTCTCCCTCCCTGGGAGAAGGAGACACCAGGTCTGGTGCCCTTTGAGGCTCATACAATGCAGTCAGTCGTCCTGATGTCGTCTGTGCTGTGTCTTACTGAGGTGATCAGAAATGGCTGTGTTGGTGGTTTGACTCTCTGCTACAACACCTAGACATTGCCAGCCTCCCTGATTGAAACATGAAGTCTGTTTCAGAGGAGAGAAGCTATATATGAGAACACCTTGATCCCCTGTTGTTTTCAGCTTGCAACAGTAATTCACCACAACACCCATAGGAAATGATCAGACTGAAATTCTTTATTTCTAACTCAAGAAGATAGTAGTGTTTGTAATCCATATCATGATTACCTTTTACAGGCTGTCAGGCTGTCACATCACAGAGGAAGGCTGTGCTTCTCTGAGCTCAGCTCTGAAGTCCTCCTTCCTGAGACAACTGGAGCTAAGTAACAATGATCTGAAGGATGCCGGCATGAAGCTGCTCTCTGCTGGACTGGAGGATCCACTCTGCAAACTGGAGACACTGAGGTCTGTATTTATGTTCTACATGAAACATTAGTAAAGGGGGGAAGTGGGAGTTCCACCCAAAAAGGTGGGAGGATACATGTAACATGCGCCCAATAATATTTTTTGCGGTATTTACAAAGACTGCCAGTAAGAGTGCGCCTCTATTCTGCGGGGGAAATTCTCTGCCTCTTAAAAGCAGGTGTAAACCAGGAGCGGGTTTTCCTGTGTGTACCAATGTAAGGAAAAGTAAGACATTTGAAGTTGGAAACGATTTGGGGGTTTTCTCTGCTGTTAAATAAAACTACAGTCATCTTTGACCCTTATGACAACACAAGGGTTAAGATATACTTTTCATTATATTATTGTACATTTAAGGGTCAGGGAGACGCGCACATAGTACACACCAAACAAATGCAGGATACGTGCTGCAGCCATTCAGCATGTGTACATGAACTTAGAGTGAAGTATATTTCAGTTTTAAGTGTCAGGTGCAACGTTGCTCTTTAGGAAGTTGAACACACTTGTATTGGTCATTTGCACAGATCATAAAAGGTAACATTGGCCATTGAATTCCTTGAGGTTGGTCTTCCTAAATGTAACATAACATTAAAGCAAAAAGAAAAGAGAATGCAGACAAGAATGTTACAACTTTAAACTAGAATGAATACACGACCGGTCAAAAGTTTTAGAACACCCCCATTTTTAAATTTGTATTGAAATGTAAGTAGTTCAAGTCCAGTGAATAACCTAAAATTGTACAAAGGTAAGTGGTAAACTGCCAGAGGTAAAAAAAAATAGTTTAGGTTTCTCAATTAACAAAGGAATACAGACGGACCATTATAACCCTTAAAAGTGTAGGTCTTTACTTTAGATAGAAATTGCCAGGAAAGCCAAGGTGTCTGTGAGTACAGTTTCTTACACCATCAAAAGGCACCTGGAAACTGGAGGAAACTCTGACAGGAAGAGGTCTGGCAGACCCAAAGCCACAACAGAATCAGAAGACTAGTTTCAGAAAGTCAACAGCTTGCGTGATAGGCGGCTCACAGGACAACAGCTTCAAGCACTCTGGATAAGAGCGTCTGCTAAATGACTAAAAAGCACAGCTTAACATGGGTCAAAGTAAGCGAGTCTCAGTTGATGGTTGAAATGCTGCAAAATGCTATGGCAGCAGTTTTGGTTCATGGTGCCACTCACTCTGTGAAAGTCGCTGACTCTGGATCCAGCAAAAGAGCCCCCAAATCATCACCTTCAACCATGTGAAAATAAAATGTGCAAATGTATGTTGAACACAGATAATCAAAGTTCCAACTCAGTGCTCTTGATGTAACCCTAAACACCTAGACAGTGCCAGCCTCCCTGATTGAAACATGAAGTCTGTTCCAGAGGAGAGATACTCTATATTAGAACACCTTGTCCACCTGTTGTTTTCAGCCTTCTACAGTAACTCACCCCAACACTCATAGGAAATGATCAGTCTGATATTCTTTATTTCTACCTCTAGAAGATAGTAGTGTTTGTAATCCATATCATGATAACCTTCTACAGGCTGTCAAGCTGTCACATCACAGAGGAAGGCTGTGCTTCTCTGAGCTCAGCTCTGAAGTCAGCCTCCTTCCTGAGACAATTGGATCTTAGTAACAATGATCTGAAGGATGCCGGCATGAAGCTGCTCTCTGCTGGACTGGGGAATCCACTCTGCAAGCTGGAGACACTGAGGTCTGTATTTATGTTCTACACGAGACATTAGTAAAGTTATAATCACATAATGCCCCCCTATTTTGGTGATCTAAAACGCAAGTATCAAAACGCAAAGCGCAAGTGACTTTGTGGGCGTGACTTCAGCTTGGTTGTTATTTTGCCGACGGGATAAATGACTTTGCGCCTGGCGCAAATCTAAAAAGGGTTGGTCTGAAGTAGCTACATTACTAATGGGTGTGGTTTGGGCGTAACGTGCAATAAACCAATCAGAGCATCATCTTGCATTCCCTTTAAGAGCAGCGCTTGTTCCATGGCGAATTGCTATTATAACGGCGGATTTACAGGCGCACGCCAGCGGTTCACAGCCGAGGAGACCGACATTCTCGTCAGGGCCAAAAAAGATAGAGAAGTGATATTGTATGGGAAAGGCAGAGCAGTTTTCTCATTGCACTAAGTTGCCCACTCATGCTGCTCACTCGAATTATTATTCTTATTTTTACATATATTTAATTTTTTTACATTTTCAAATTGTTTAGTTCTTAGAATTAGTTTAACGAATGTACTTTTGTACTTAATTTATACCCGTATATGTTTATTGTTTGCACATTCCTGCCTCAGTAAATCGCGTATTTTTGTAACATAGGCTACATGGCGAATAAACCGAATTCTGATTCTGATGGGCATGGGAGAAGAAACCTAACCAAATAAGCTTCGGTTAAACATGGGAGTCATGGGAGGAAATTGGGAGGAAATTGCCACCGTTGTTACAAATCAGGTTCACATACATAGACATTTCTTATGAAAATCTTTTTATAATCATTGAAGAAATGAAACACGCCATAAATCAAAACAATGTAACGTAGCTTCGCAGATAGAAGACCCTGGCCTCACCAGCAGTGCGCACGGACCAAGCTTGCGCCCTTAAAATAGCATCTCAATAATGCGCCATTGACTTTAGACCACGTTTTTCCTGGTCAATAGCGGAATTGTTTTTCGGAAACTTCAAGATAGCACCAGGAAACGTTTGCGCCTCCTTTTTCGCTGAACCGCCCACGGGAGCGCAAAGTCATTTAGACGTGCGTCTGTGGAGGGAAAAGTCGGCTTTGCGTCGAGTGCAAACTAGGAATGACACTTGCGTCGTTGACTAAGTCAATTGCGCTGGGTGCAAGATAGGGCCCAATGTGTTTGTATAGTTGATTTAGACAACAGAGTTGCACTCATGGCTTCATCAAAGAGAGAACTGGAGGGACTATCATCTGCAGAACCTTTAAAGACCGTAATCTAAATTAGTAGCACACATAAAATCACTTTGTTGTGTAATGTTAATTGTTTTTGACATTTTACGAATGTTGGGGTCACTAGGAAAAGTATGACATTTGAAGTTGTCGGGAAAAAAACGATTTGGAGGTTTTCTCTGCTGTTAAATATAATACAGGGCTGGAACAGCGCGCTTTTCAGCGCCTCCCGTTTTTTTGAAAGTGACTTGCGTGAATTGCGCAGATCCGAATAGTTTTTTTTTAAGGGGGGGGGGGGGTCTGATTATAATTGCACCAACAGCAATTCTGGATTGCCTCCACCCAACAAGTAAATAGGAAATAAGCAAGTCACCAGTAGCCAATCACCATGACAACTCACTCACTCAACGTTGGCCGCAACCTCTGTGGGTAACGCAGGTTGTGTGTGTCATTCGCAACAACGCAGGCTAATCAATTTGCTAACGGTAGTTAGCCTGCCTGTTTCTTCCTTAGCAAAAATCATGGCGTGACAAAACCCAGCAAAAAGTTAATTCCGAAAATCACACATTTCTGACAGAATGGACTGACAAGTACGCATTTGTGTTTACATTTACATTTAGTCATTTAGCAGACGCTCTTATCCAGAGCGACTTACAGTAAGTACAGGGACATTCCCCCGAGGCAAGTAGGGTGAAGTGCCTTGCCCAAGGACACAACGTCATTTTGCATGGCCGGGAATCGAACTGGCGACCTTCAGATTACTAGCCCGATTCCCTAACCGCTCAGCCACCTGACTCCTGTGTTGCCGGTGGGGAGCACACAACCGATGTGTTTAATCTGCCTCTCAAAAGTAAGAACCTACAGGCCTTGTCCTCCATTGATCCTGTGGTGAGGGGCCATTCCCAGGCTGTTACTCAGCTGAAGGAGTTGGCTAGGATCATCAACATTTAGTGCCCTTAGAGGTGGCCAGGAAGAAGAGGAAGAAGGAGTAAAACCAGAAGAAGTGCTAGATAATTTAATAAGAATTGATGTCTCGGAATAAAAAATGAAATTGAATATTACAAATTAGTGTCGGTTTATTTTGATCTTCAGAATGTAATTTTACTCTATGTGCATATAGGGGTGGGCCAGGGATGTCAGGGGGTTGGTGGCAATGTAAGTATATGGATATTTGCCACGGGCTTAGGGCTTCAATTACCTCTCTCTTTTTGGACCATACATGTGTTTGCATCCCTGTGAACTTCAGATTTTCCATCTACGTCAATCATACCAGTGCAGGTGACAACAATGTAGCGGGGATAGCGGCCAGGGTTTGTGGAATACAAAAACACCTTTTCAGTTTGAAGCTCAAGTTCCAATAAAAGGGCAGTCTCACTTAATGTTTCTAGTTTTTCAATACGTCTATATCAAAAACCATGTTGTACAAATATATAGATAAATTGTCTGTCACATGGCTCTTCTTTCATTGGCTCCCTTACAGAGATCCTGTGTGTGTCTTGAAGAGGCCCTGCTTAAATAAACTAGAGATGGTACAATTTCTGGGGAAATTGTAGGGTGTGCTTGCTTACTTGTGTTGGTTGCAGGGGTCCGTATTTAAATTACATTTCTGTATATTTTATATTAAAATGCATAGCCTACTTATTATTTATAAAGATTACATAGATTTAAAAGCATATTTTTTTCTGCTCATTTACAACTCAAAATACTAAGAGTGAAGAGTAGAATGAAATAGTTGTCTTCTCATTTCCCCTGCAAGAGGGAATGGTGATCAGCAACCTCATAGTTGAATCAAAACAAATACATTTGGCAGACCGGTGTAAAAATTGACCTAATCTCTATGACTTAAACGTCATTGTAAATTTTTCCATTCTCAGTGATATTTTCAGGCATTTACCCTACTCACATTGCATTAATTCATTAATAAAGAACCCCCTTTGAAATGTATTTTAACAACAACGTTACCAGCAGTAGCTAGCTATTTTAGATGGAATCGCGATTCAAATAGTATCATCTGCTAACGAAAGTATGCCCCAAAAAACGTAAATAAGCTTGACATTTATTTAGGGGAAAATCACTCATTCATAAGAATGTCAGTGGTAGCGATCATTGTCAGTAACAAGGCAAAATGCGATATAGCCCCGGTAGATTGTAGGCTACAACTACTACTAGACTGTCTTGGTAGCTGGTAGTACTTCCATTGTACGGTCTAGGCTGAAATGAATTATTTTCATGAACAGATTGACAAAGTTTAGGCTGTGGAAATGGAGTTCAGGTTAGTAGTCACTAGTCAGATAGTTTCACCAAAAACATGTGCCACCGTTTGACTTCCTACAGTACTGTAAACAGCTGTGGAGATGTTTTTGTTAGCTACAGTAGCCTACTAGGCTACCTAGCCGCTAGCACTGTTCTGTTAGTAGTCCATACCTAGCCGCTAGCGCTGTTCTGTTAGTACTAGTCTTTATCTAGCCGCTAACGCTGTTTTGTAAGTAGCCTACTAGGCTACTGTATAGTGTTGCAGTGAGCTACACTAGTTTGAAAGCACAGGTAACGATAATTTCACCCAAAAATCGTTTACTTGTAATATAATGTCCTAATAAATCCTACAACGAAAATGTATTGGAGAAGAATGTTTATTTTAACGATTGAAAACAGATGCATCATAGACCGCTGTAGTATGTGTTGCCCGGGCAACAGAGGCTAATGTCATGATGCTAATGCTTCAGTGAAATAGTAGACTACTGTTTTCGAAAGTAGACGTAACTGCTTCCTTATATCAGCTTATATTGTACATTACACTCCACAATTGTGTTCATATCACAAAGTAAAAGTATCTTAAAGTAAAATGAGTAAATAGTTATCACCCTGGCCTATTTGCTTGTGGCGTTTCTGCTCCTCACTTGCAGTAAAGCAGTTAGCCTAGCTATCTCCCAGAAGTTAACGAGCTGCTAAACAAATGTTCTGCTAGAGATAGTCACCCGATATTTCGTGACGTTAGTGACGTCAGTAGCGTCAGTGACTGTGGCTAGCAAGTTAGCCACCGTTAGCTTCACTTTTGCCACAAAAACTTAGTTAAAACCTAAACCGTGCAACCGAGCATAAATCCCAATAGAACCAACGCAATCGCGACTAAGACGAACCTTTTGACATCGACGTTGTCTATGTAGTACAAATATTGACTGAGCCTTAGGGGCGCGAAAATAAACAATAATAATAATAATAATAATAATATATATGTGAGATAACAATGGTTTGTGCTCGCCGAAAGGCAAGCACACCCCAATTAAATGCTCAGATAAGATAAGGATCTTCCTGTTTGCCTAAGCCTGGACCTTGCCTATATTTCACCTGGGGGGTTGGCCTCTCTACTCAAATGGAATGCTGAACACAGTATCATTCTTATACAGGATAAAGAGTTACATCTTCAACTTCTCTGATATCAGATTATGTGGGTCACTCTGTCTAATGAGGGGAGGTGCAGCTATGACAGCACCTGCCAAATGAACCCCTCTGTGCTGACTCACTCTGGAGGCCCAGATGGATTCTGTCACTATATTGATCCTCTTTCTACAGGCTGTCAGGCTGTCTGGTCACAGAGGAAGGCTGTGCTTCTCTGGCCTCAGCTCTGAGGTCCAACCCCTTCCACCTGAGGGAACTGGACCTGAGCTACAATCATCCAGGAGAAAAAGGATTGAAGCTGCTCTCTGCTGGACTGGAGGATCCACACTGCAGACTGGAGAAACTCAAGTAAGGAGATGTTTGTTTTTTATATAACTCTTTATGTAATGTTGCTCAACACAGAACAAATATCAAACTGCAAATATGGACTTGTTGACAGGTCTGCAAACGCCTTTTATAAGCAGAGATTTGTTCAAACGTTTGTTGACCGAGACCGAAGTTCGAGGTCCTTTAACAAATCGTGGCGGTGTTGATTCTGTGGCGCACCACCACAAATTAGTCGATGTGTGGGAAACACTGATGTGTCTATTGGCATAAGCAAAGTATGTCTTATCTATTTTTATATTTAATTTTCCGCTGCTATTAAGGGTGTTTTGTGCCCATAGGATTGTTCCACTTCTTCACCTGTAGTAAGACGTGTGGTTAAATGTAAAATTAATATACTGCATCAGTGTTTCCCACAGTTTAGAAAGCAATTTGTCAGGGGTTGCCTCGATTCTGACCGGTGGGGAAGGGGGGTTCAAAATAATTCCTTCATTAATGATTCGTTACACAGAACTTTATTATATTAAATGATTCACACCTTCACAAAATCCACACGCCCAACCCCAAATCCACACATTTAACATCCTATACAAAATTCACACCCCCATTCAAGTCCTATCTGCCAGAAACCAAAGACTAGAAATGAGTTCCCTTGTCCTGAGACCTGCTTTCTTACCTGCCTGTTTCTACATCTGTTTGTCCACCTCACCTGTTACTTCAGCTGGCTCTCTCACAGCAGCATGTTAGATGCTGTCCTCCTCTCCCACTCTTTCTTCAATGACCTAACAAATATATATCTTTCTCTCTCTTACCCTGTCTTTCTGCAGCACTGGTTGAAGCCTGAAAATATTGTAAACAATTTCTGTATATATGGGGGGCAGATGGCTGAGTGGTTAAGGGAGTCGGGCTATTATCCCTGTACTTACTGTAAGTCGCTCTGGATAAGAACGTCTGCTAAATGACTAAATGTAAATATATATGCAGGTAGCAACACTGGTGCTAAATAACTATTGAGCTGTGTGCTTGTTTTGGCTACCCGCAATGCTTTGGGGCTATTTTGTTGTTATTATCAGTGACCTATGCACTTTGTAAAGCTCTCTCTTGGAAGTTGCTTTAGATAAAAGCGTCTGCTAAATGAATAAATGTAAATGTAAGCTGGTCGGCTCCATGACAACGTGTAAGTAGGGCTTAGACTGCTCACCTGCAGAACGAAGGGGAACCCACTTGTCTAGCAGATCAAGACATGTTTGTAGTTACATATGGAAAAGTAGCCTCAACTATCGTAGACTTTTAGCTACGGTACTAATGCTGAAGGCTCACTGATATTGCTGTCTGTCTTACTAGAACGGCGTATCTATGCGTCGTTGCTAACGTTTGCTGACGTTGTGACTGTGTGTGTGTGTGTATGTGTGAGACACGCGTGAGTGACAAAAAGACGGAGGGAGAGCAGGGAAAGGAAATGCAGCTGAACGAATACGCTGCGTGTTTTAAATAGCGTAATTAAAAATAATAATAATAACGAAACGCAATATGTGGCGGCCGGTGTTGATTCTGTGGTGCACCGGCACAAATTACTCTGTGTGGGAAACACTGCTGCATTGAAATGTACCAATTGCCTCTCTTTTGCTGTTGCTGTTGTTTTTTTGCTTTCTGAAAATGTCTTCATACTCGCCTACACACATGAGAATTTAATTCCAGTGAATTCAAATTGAACTAACTCAGATCAGCTGTTCTGGAAGCGATAACTCTGAGCTTCCCATCTCAGGGTTCATCAAGTCAGAGTTCAGGGTTAGGCTCAGAGTTTGTAAAACCTGCTTTCGGGAATACACCTCTGATGATAAGAGAAAAACAACATGTTTACTTAGAAAGTCAGTTGCTAAGTCACTTATCAACAGGTGAAATGTATTTTCATCATTCCTCTGCTTATCCCTGCAGTGTGGATCATGGTGGAGAGTGCTGGATCAAACCTGGCCTTAGGAAATGTGAGTATTGACTGCTACTTGGTTCTAGTACACAAGGTCATACAAGGGACAATGCCATTAGTGACTTGGACACTGTCAAAAATGGACACACACACACACACTGTAAACACTACTTTTAGAAGCAATAATTTAACACACTTAGCCACATCAATACTGTGTGTACGTCTTAGGGGTGCACCGATCCGATATTACTGAAAGATCGGATATCGGCCCAGATATTGACAAAATAGCTGGATCGGGAAGCCGAAAAAATTAACAGATGCACTGGCCGATCCATCCATTTTTTTTTCGCCACACATGTCATTTTTCAGCAGCATGAGTTAACCGAGTTTCCGACGGTTCCCACGGCAAGCATAATACTCGTAGCAATGCTACCAGCATGCTAGTGTTACCTGTTAGCCTTCTCATTAGTACATATTGAAGTATACACCGTTTGTCGCATAGTTTTTGTCTATCGAAAAATATTGAGTTGGAATTTTCGAAACCGCATATGCGACGTGAGACCCGTACTCAAACGATCACATATGCGAGACGCTACTCCTTCACAGGTTAACAGGTTAATCTACACTGTAGACTCTACAGTATAGTAGAGTCGTTGATCTGCAGGAATTCGGCGTGCTCCTAGCATTGTGCTTTTGGATGTGCTTGATTAAATTGGTAGTATTGTACTTTGCAGTACTACCACCACCCCTCAAAACATTTACTTTGCAGACATTGCTAACAGCCGACAAACTAGTTGGCGTGGCAATCGTGAAATATCTCCACACAGCCAACTCTTTGGCTCGCTCCATGTTATCTAAACAATGTTATTTAAACAATCTAAACTTCCATGGTTCAAACACCAGCAACCAGTGACAACAAATAAATAAGAATTCAAACATTTTTTTAACATGTTTACAAAGTTTGGTAATTGTTTGATTACTATTGTATGTTTGACCTATACACTATTTTGTTTCTACTGCTAAATTTTATTTATTTTCATACGTTTAATTACATTCTATTTTCGCATTTTGAATGCACAATAGTTTTTTGAATAACTAATAATAAGAAATCAGTACATTACATCTGTTATTTTGTCTGCGTTAGTAAAGTCTGGTGCCATTAGTCTCTTCCACATGGTGGAAGGAAGGTATAAGGTGGGAGGTATACAGTTTATTTTAAATTCAACAACGGTATCGGATCTGTATCAACAGATACACAAAGCCCAGGCATTGGTATCGGTATCGGGACTGAAGTCTGATGGGTGCATCCCTAGTACGTCTGTGTGTGCTATGTGTGCACATCAATACCCTTCCTCTCCTCCTCCCCTTCTTTCCCCTCACATCTCCTCTCTTCTCCTTTCATCTCCTCTTCTCCCCTCCCCTGTCTCCTCCACCCCTCTTTTCATCCCCTTTCCACCTTCCCTTCTTCTCCTCTCCCCCTGTGAATGATGATGATCAGTAATATATTGTGTCTTGGTCTCCCCCATCAGATGCCTGTGAGCTCACACTGGACCCAAACACAGCATACAGAAACCTCTCTCTGTCTGAGGAGAACAGAAAGGTGACATGGAGGAGAGAGCAGCAGCCGTATCCTGATCACGCAGAGAGATTTGAGTACCATCCACAGGTGCTGTGTAGAGAGGGTCTGTCTGGGCGCTGTTACTGGGAGGCAGAGTGGAGTGGAGGAGGGGTTTCTATAGCAGTGACATATAAAGGAATCAGCAGGAGAGGAGAGGGTTATGACTATTTGCTTGGACACAATAACAAGTCCTGGAGTCTGTACTGTGGTAATAACAGTTACTATGCCAGGCACAATAAGAAGAACACTGCCATACCTGCCCCCCCCTCCAGCTCCCACAGATTAGGAGTGTATCTGGACTGGCCCGCCGGCACTCTGTCCATCTACACAGTCTCCTCTGACACACTGACCCACCTGCACACATTCCACAGCACATTCACTGAGCCCCTCTATCCTGGGTTCTATGTTCATTATGACACCTCAGTGTCCCTGTGTCAGGTAGAATAGCCCACACACACTCTCACACACTGTGCTCACATAGATGTCATTGAAGATTGAACTGTAGACAGTTGGAATTGATATCCCAGAGTGTTTGTAAATATTGGTGTGTGTAGAATGTTTTGTTTTAATTGTCCAATCCTGTTGTTTGTCAACAGGTAGTAGTGTCTTACTGACTAAATAAGTGTCTAAATAGTGTCTTACTGACTAAATAAGGAGAAATAAAGATGTTTTATACAGGATGACAAAAGACATGCTGTGTGTTTGTTGGTGACCCAGTAGCCCTAGACACACACACATACATGGACACACACACACATACACATACATACACTGTAAACACTACATTTAGGACCAGTAATATGACTGTATTACCCACTTGAATATAAGCTGTCTGTGTGTAGTGTGATCTCCTCTCTCTCTTGACCTGCCCCCCCCCCCCCCTTATCTACTCTCTCCCCACCCACAAAACTCCTTCAAAATGTGTGTCTAAGCAAGGAGGATTTTGCCAGACTGGGAACAGACTGTTGGTTCAGGCAGGATGACTCTATGTATAGTATAGAGTCTAGAGTATAGTATGTACTTGATACTTTATTCACACGGTACAACACATCATTGTAACAATTGATTTGGCATTATGGTTCTGCTTGAATCGGCTCCCTGCCGCACCCAACAGAGACACCGTCTGGACCTCCGAGCAGAGAGCAGGGACACTGATGTTGAGACTCTACTAACCCTAACCCAACAGAGACACCGTCTGGACCTCCGAGCAGAGAGCAGCGACACTGATGTTGAGACTCTACTAACCCTGACCCAACAGAGACACCGTCTGGACCTCCGAGCAGAAAGCAGCGACACTGATGTTGAGACTCTACTAACCCTACTAACCCTACTAACCCTACTAACCCTAACCCTGATGTTGAGACTACTAACCCTAACCCTACTAACCCTAACCCTGATGTTGAGACTACTAACCCTAACCCTACTAACCCTAACCCTGATGTTGAACCTCTACCAACCCTAACCCTACTAACCCTGATGTTGACACTCTACTAACCCTACTAACCCTGATGTTGAGACTCTACCAACCCTACTAACCCTGATGTTGAGACTCTACCAACCCTAACCCTACTAACCCTAACCATCCCCCTGCGAAAGGAAACACAGAACCAAGACTGGAGGACGACTGACCTCTGTGTCGCACCAGCAGTGCATATACCTGGATACTATTATCCCGTTAGGAAGGTGTGCCCTGACTGCGCGATATGACAAGTTGCTAGTGACGCGGGTCCCCTGCAAGAACCGTGATTCTGTTTTTTCCTACAACATGGGTACATCAAGTTTGGATGGTGGTTGTGTCCGAGTGAGAAAATAATTCATGTGATTTAAAAGATGTTGTAAATGAATGATGCATTATGTGTGTAAGCAATGACAAAGTATCCAGTTTGGCTCCATGTATTGAGTTATGAAAATGTGACGTAAGTATTGAAAAATAGGTCCTAGCGATTGTAAGCAAAATTACTGTAAGCAATCTGTCGATGTGTGATTGGCTGATGAGCTTCAACAGAGCGATAGTCTGGTGTGTTTGATACGTCCTCCACTAGGGAGAAAGGGGGCAGCATCAACATCCTGACATGATTCATACTGGGGAGTGGAGTGGAGGGTTGGGGGGGCACAGGGGGACATTTCTGGGCATCAGGGCCAGGAGTAGGGTTGAGGTCAGGGGGAGGGAGGGAAGGGGAGGGCTCTCAGAGGAGGGGGAAGGGAAGGGGAGAGCGAGGGACAGAGGGGAACAGGAGTCCCTGTGCTCCTGCAGCCAGCACCCCCACAGCCTCCCTCCTGCTTCCTCCTCCACCCCCCTCTCACAGGAGGAGCTGCTGCCCCCGAAGCCCCAGCCTGGTCAGGCCGAGTCAGGCAGCCAGTCCAGCCTCAGCCCTCCCCCTCTCTGGCCCCCCCAGCCTTTGTCCCAGCCCACCGTCTCCTCCCCCTCTCTCTCCTGGTCCCCATCCATCCCTTCCCCTCTCTGGCCAGAGCCAAGCTCCAGTACCAGAGACTGCGCTCCGTGCCCCAGCCCTGGAGGTTCACTTACCTGGAGGTACGACGGGGGGAGATGAGAGAGGGAGACACACGAGCCGTCAGCACCACCCATGACCTGGCAACAGGAAGTAAGGACCCCCACTCCTCTACTGAGACCACAGCCGCCTTGGCAACCGCAGACTATGACCCGGTGGCCGTTACTACGGGAACAGAGATGGAGAGTTGAGCTGTTTGGTGTCTGCTGGTGAGAGCAGCATGTTGACTGTAGACAAACTGTCTGAAATGTCCTCAGGTAAACAAGACCAAACACAGATAGGCCCAGAAACCCGCTTGAGCTAGATAAGCCCCAAAGCACAGATGTGACCTGTTTAGGAGACAGAAACACTGTGACTAGGAATAAGTATTGATAAGATTTGAACAATTCCGATTCCTTATCAATTCCTGCTTATCGATTCGATTCCTTATCGATTCTCTCCTCTACAGCCAACTAGGTCTGTGCGTCCTGCACCCCCCCCCCCACACACACACACACACACACAATGAATTTCTCAAACTGGCTTTGACTGGCTCTGAAATGAGTTAATACCTACCACCTCTAGGCCTCTTCAGGTCTCTGTTTTCAAAACTAAATCTATCTCCTCCTTTACCTCCTCTACTTCTCCCCCTCTCTCCTCCTCACCCCCTGTCTCCTTTACCTCCTCTCTCCTCCTCTACTCCTCCCTCTCTCTCCTCCTCACCCCCTCTCTCCTTAAAACCTCTGCCTTTGTCCCATCCTGTTTCGGCATGCATGCGCCCTTACATAAAAAGTTCCAGTACTGAGACTCCAAACAGGATCAACCAAGAAGGAGGGGTATATGTTTGGACTTGAATACTATGTACTGTATATTCCATGAACAGTAACAATACCAACAGCAGTAAGAGGAGTCTTCAATGTTGGAATCAGATGAGTACAGGGTAGCACTACAGGTGACCAGGCCTTACTTTCAGACACACACAGAACCAGATGAAGCACAGAGAGGAGGCTGATGGTGAAACCAGAGTTTTATAAAGGTCAGAACATTCTCAGTGCTTGGTATTTGTTCCTTCCCCTCTCACCCCTCCCACCTACTCACTAGACAGACACACAAAACCAGGACTGGACAAAACAGAAACACAACATGTATTTGTTTCTCCTCTCTCCCCCTCACCTTCACCTATTTCTCCTCACCCTTTCTCTCACCTCCTACCCCTTCATCCCCTCTTCACCTCTGTCTTTCTTCCCTCCTCTCTCAACCCCCCACTCTACTCTTCAGCTCACCCTATTTCTCCTCCCCCTCCTCCCTGCTCCTCCTCCCCCTATATCCCCTCACACTGGGCATGCATGCACCCTTACAGAAGAAAGTTCCAGTAATGAGACTCCAAACAGGATCAACTGGTCCAAACAGAAGTGTGTGTGGGTGTGACGCAGTAAGAGGAGTCTTCAAGGTTGGGATCACATGAGTACAAGGCAGCACTCCAGGTGATCAGACTGTCAGCATTACTGTCAGACACACACAGAACCAGATGGAGCACAGAGAGGAGGCTGATGGTGAAACCAGACTTTTATAAAGGTCAGTAGAAGGTGTTTATTCACATGTTGGAGAGTGAAGGATTTACTGTCAGTCCAGGATAGGTTATGATTAAGTCAATTAGCATCTGTATTCCTGGTCTGATGTCTTACCCTTTCAAATACTGGACATGTGTTTGTTTATCAGAATATATCCTAGGCTACAATATAACATGATTTCATGTCTGTTAAACATGTTTATTGTGTCCGTAAATGTTATCTGGCAGGGCAGGTGATCAGAGACAGGGCAGAGAGAGGAGGGTTCTGGCAGGGTAGGTGATATAGGCTGCAGGTAAGAGAGGACAAACATCCAGAGTTACAGTACAGAACACAGTACAGTGATAATCATGTGACAGGGTGACAAGTCATGTTTCTGGAATTATTAGGGGTGATTGTACATCAGACTGGCAAAGGTTTTTAAATAATTTTGTTTAGATCAGGTCGTATTTACCCATCATTCTTATAAGTCATGAGACCCACAACTCCACCCAACACCCATCATTTCTACTGGGAGCGTCAAGTGAAACTGCATTTCCTCATACATGACATGGTTTCTACAGAGCCCTGTAGCAGCACAGAACTGGAATGCAGAAATGGGTCAAACCAGATAGATGAGAATCAAACTAACCTCTACAGTGGAGATAGAGAGGGGGAGGGTGAAGAATTATTGATAAATGTGGAGTCAGGTGGCTGAGCGGGTAGAGCATCGGGCTAGTAATCTGAAGGTTGCCAGTTTGATTCCGGACGGTGCCATGACGTTGTGTCCTTGGGCAAGGCACTTCACCCTACTTACCTCGGGGAGAATGTCCCTGTACTTACTCTTAGTCGCTCTGGATAAGAGCGTCTGCTAAATGACTAAATGTAAATGAATACAAAATGTCATTATGATTAATGTGGCAATGAAAATATATATTTCTATATTTCATTTTGAGCACCTCCAGACAGTAGATTGAACTAGCTAGCACTGGCAGTGCAGGGTTCAGTTTATCTTAGAAACAGGTTTTGTTTCAGAGGGCCTAACAGGTAAGGTTTAGTTTATGGTACTGGCAGCGTAGGGTTAAGTTTAGCTTTGTGTGTTTTTGTTGCTCCATTCTACTTTTCTTTGTACACTGCTGAATGATTCATTGGTGTGAAGTGTCATGAGTGGCATGATTATATTCATAAGGGACAGGTCATGTCTCTTATGGATATGAGAGAAGAGAGAGAGAGAGAAAGAGGGAGAGAGAGAGAGACAGAGAGGGAGAGAGAGAGACAGAGACAGAGAGAGAATGACCTGTCTATATGGTTCAGTCAGGATCATCACTGTTCTCTCTGAGAGAGAGAGAGAGAGAGAGAGAGAGAGAGAGAGAGAGAGAGAGAGTGTATAATTTATCCCAGGACAGCATTTAGAACCCTGTTGTGACCATTTTTCCAAAATAGTGAAATATGAAATGTTGTTTAGTCAACGGACAATTCTCTGCTTCAAAAGCTGCTCATTATGTTATCATTACAGCTGATCTGTATCACAGCAGTGTTAATTTTCGCAGCTATTTTTGATTTAGTCTTAGTCTTTAGACGAAAATGCTTATTAGTTTCAGTCACATTTAGTCATTTTAATCCTTCTTAGTTTTAGTCTAGTTTTAGTCAACGAAAACTAATTACATTTTTAGTCTAGTTTTAGTCACATTTAATAGCCATATTAGACTCCTTTTTTTCCCTTCTTAGTGGAGATGTGCATCTCCATAACTGAGGACGATGAAATACACATCTCGATGCACTGCCAACGATCCGATACATTAAAGAT